>NC_051429.1:2814807-2822665 GCF_015228065.2 Penaeus monodon | reverse complement strand
CCTACCTTTCTCCTATTCTCTTCTTCTTTCTCTCATATATATACATATATATATATATATAATATATATATATATATATATATATATATATTAATATAAAATATAAATTTTATATATATATATATATATATATATATATTAATATATACCCCCACACACACACACACACACACCACACACACACACACACAACACACACAATATATATATATATATATATATATATATATATATATATATACATATATATGCACATACATACATACACACAAACACACTGACACACACTGACACACACACACCACACACACACGCACACACACGCTCACACACACACAAAACACGCACACACGCACACGACACACCACTCCACAAACCACAACCCCACACCCGCACTAACACGCACACGCACACACACACACACAGTATACAGGATACACGAACACACACTTACACACTTACAACACAAACACAGACACAGACATCGACAAATCCCCCCCACCAAAAAAACCAAACCACAAATTTTTTAAAAAAAAACACACACACCACACACACACACACACACACATCATATCCATAGTATATTTTTATGTATATATATATATATATATATATATATATATATATATATAATATAATATATATATCATATAATATCTATATATATTATATATATAAAAATAGAGAGGAGATCTAGAGAGAGAGAGAGAGAGAGAGAGAGAGAGTATCAGTATACAGGAACACACACTTGCACACACACACACACACCGAGACATACCTATACCGTTCATTGTAAATCTGCTTTTTTTGTGCGTTATGCGTTGAGTGCTTCTCGAATAAGTTATCATCGTGATTTGAAAAGGAAATGATGAAAAACCGAACGAAGGTTTTTCCTCTTAGTCTGTCGCCGACGCAAGTGCAGTGCAACCGAGGAACCAACGAAGTTTTTTCTTCCTTCGCACTTCGCTGTTTTGTAATTTATCAGTCTGTTGTTTTGTATTATCAGCTGTGGTTTGGTTATTAATTTAATATGCGTTTTATTAACACTACAGAGATGTTTTATACCAAGTTCGAGATACATATGCAAAGCAGATCAACTATGGTTTGTTATCAGGGTCGTTATTGTTATTGGCGTCGATATAAGCAGCATACAGAAGAAACACAAGCAACTGCACGAGATGGCCTGCAAGAGCGTGGATCACGTGCAAAAGAGGGCCACTGAACAACAGGAAAATTTGACCTGCAACGAAAACTTTGGTGGCATTGCTGGCGATAAAGTCTGGTCTAACTTGTCCGAGTTCACAAGATCTTCAGGCGACACCGAAAAACCCTCTTAAATTAAACAAGGCCTGATGCAACCACTGCAATCACGAGTGAAGAGAAGGTCCAGGAACTTGCCACTCACGTTGCAAGCAAAATGAGTGTTCCCTGACTTCGCCGTAACTCCCCCATCCGTCCCTCTCTGCAACAGAGAGAGAGAGAGAGAGAATCCTTTATCATTTAGACAAAAATAGAGCTATGGGTGAGGACCAAGATTAGTCCCCCCTCTGCTCAAAGGTTGTGCTGATCAACTAGCCATCAACTAGGTTTTTTCAACACTGTTTTCAAGGAAGCAGTGGCTTTGCTTGTGGAAATCTGCCCAAGTAGCGCAATCCACAGAAAAAAAAAAATAAAGGAGCGATCCCAGTAATTATAAGCCCATATCTCTGCTACGTTGTTGACAAGAATTATCTGAAGTATCATTGCTTGAGAAAAAAAAACGCGACGGTCACCGATTATTGAAAGAGAAACGGGCTTTCGGGCAGAGATCCCTGTTTTTTTCTTCTTCTTCTTCTTCTTCTTTCGGGCAGAGAGATTTTTTTTTTTTTTTTTCTTTCAGGCAGAGAGATTATTTTTTCTTCGGGCAGAGATTCCATTTTCTTCTTTTTTTTCTCTTTCGGGCAGAGGTTCCTTCCTTCTTTTTTTTCTCTCTCTCTTTCTTTCTTTCTTTCTGGCATTATTTTTCTTTGATTCCTAGACCATTTTCAAAACCTCCTGGACCTTCTTCAAAACTAGCTTCATGGAAGACCAGTTTCCGAGCTGGTGAAACGCAATGATAAGTAATTATAAGCAATGATAAGCAATTATAAGCAATGATAAGCAATAATAAGCAAATGATAAGCAATAATAAACAATGATAAGCAATTATATGCAAATATAAGCAATAATAAACAATGATAAGCAATGATAAGTCTCAATCACACACTTCAAAAGCCTCAGTCAGACACTTCAGATGGCACTGGAGAAAGTGAATGCTCATCTCACGTCAGAGGAACCTGTGGTCTTCTGTGTCTTCCTGTGGAGAGATTGAGAGAGAGAGAGAAAAAGAGAGAAGAGGCAGGGGAGTAGAGAGAGAGAGAAAAAGAGAGAGAAAGGGTGAGAAAGAGAGAGAGAAAGGGTGAGAGAGAGAGAGGCAGGGGAGGAGAGAGAGAGAGAGAGAGGCAGGGGAGGAGAGACTATAATAGGTATAGAACCCAATTATAATGGTTTTGCAGGGGTAGTTATAGTTGTATTATGGCTTCTTTATTGATAAGAGTTAACACTAAGGGAACACCCGAGACGATGTCTATGGGTAAAGCGGGGTCACGTGTCGGGACAACCCGCCCAGAGGGGGAGGGCTAGGCCAACCTTACCATGCCGGACGCTGAACACGAACTCTAAGCTAGGTCATTCTCGGTATAAGTAGTGACCGTCCCAGCTGCCAGAAGTGACCGAAGCAGCTGGGGGAAGTATGGAGGTCACCAGTCCCATCTGCTACATCATACATTGCTCGGCCACCTATTGACGCCTCGCCCTCGAGGCGTCATAGGTTTGCCTCAAGGGTGACCTAACATCTCGTTCTCACTCACTCTTGGTGCATCTTCGTGGCTGCTCGTCCCTGTCGTCCTCTTCTTCTGGTCTCGGTTGGTAATCCTGTCGGTCCTCGCGTCCCACACATCCTCGAAGGTCTCGCACAGGTCCTCCTTGACTTCGGATTCGTCTAGACTTCCTCGTAGTTCTCGTCCAGGCCTAACTCGGCGACGTCCTCGTCCACACGTCCTCACAGACCTCGTCCAGGTCCTTCTCGGCGGTATGCTCGTCCTCACGTCCTCGTAATCTTAATCTGGATCTACAGGCGTCCTGGCAGGGGGCGGCATCTCAGGGCGACTGGTACCTGTGCTGGCGAGTTCCTGGTCCTTGGCTGGATCTACGGGCGTCCCAGCAGGCAGTGCCCGTCCACTACATCATGTGATGGCTTAACACCTGCTCTGATGAACATCCTGGTCTGCAGGCCTATGGCGATCTTCCGGTGACGTCCTTCCACACAGGCATCCTAAGTTTCTGCCAGCAGGTCCTCCTCTTCGTGCCGGGTCGTTTATCATCGTCCGATTGCTATTTATATTCAGGGAACCAGATCATACACGTAAGGGCCAGAGGTAAGAGAAAAAAAGGCAACAGAGAAGAGGGGGTGTTAAATACCACTAGCCGGTTATTTATATAAATTTGCGGTTTTAATGTTTCTTTTTATTTCTTTTCGTTCTTTTTTTTCGTTTTGTATTTTTTTCACAAAGATAAAGAAAAAATAGGAGAGGGAGACGTCATAGCGTTCCACATGAACCTGGCTTGAACTACCAACCGTCTCTGATGGATTATGAGAGTAGATAGGGAAACGACAATGGCAATCCACAAGGATTTCCTTGTGCCAATTGTCGTCACACAGAGAAGAAATAAATGTAATCTGTACATCATGTACGAGTCACTCGTCACGACTGACAAAATCGTGGCTAAAGAGATACATCATAAATCTTTATGCTGGTACTAAGACAACAACAAACCCCATTAATGAAAAGGTTTCAGTGTCTTTTGTTCTGAGTGGATGAGTGAGTGAGTGAGTGTGTGTGTGCGTGTGAGCTATAGCGAGCGTGAATGAGAATGAAAGTGGGAGTTACCTCACACAGAGAATGAATCACAAACACGAATATCAATGTTTACTATAACAAAACTGAGGTAAATTAGCAATGCTAGCTACCACATTGAATTCAACATTTAATGATATGCGACAGAATGTACACATTAGTGAATGGTGACGAAAAAAAAAATATTCGCAAGCTTTCTAGCAGATGAGGAGGTTTGGAGGGAGGGAGAGAGAGAGGGAGAGAGAGAGAGATAGATAGATATATAGATAGATAGAATAGAAAGAGAGAGAGAGAGAGAGAGAGAGAGAGAGATTGGGAGAGAGGGGGAGAGAGAGAGACATAGAGAGATAGAGAGAGAGTTAGAGAGAGAAAAAATGACGCAGGGGTGACACTAGAGGCCCTGTCAGTGAGAAGAGTCGCAGGTTTTTTTTTCTATTTGTTTATTTTATTATTTTATTTATTAGTGAGGGTGAGGGAGAGAGATAGAGCGAGAGAAAGAGAGAGAGAGAAGAAGAGAGAGAGAAGAAAGAGAGAGAGAGAAGAAGGAGAGAGGAAGGAGAAGAAAGAGAGAGAGAGAGAGAGAGAGAGAGAGAGAGAGAGAGAAAGAGAGGGAGAGAGAGAGAGAAGAAAAGAGGGAGAGAGAAGAAAAGAGAGAGAGAGAGAGAGAGAGAGAGAGAGAGAGAGAGAGAGAGAGAGAGAGAGAGAGGGAGAGAGAAGAAAGAGAGAGAGAGAGAGAAGAAAGAGAGAGAGAGAGAAAAGAAAGAGAGAGAGAGAGAGAAGAAAGAGAGAGAGAGAGAAGAAAGAGAGAAAGAGAGAGAGGGAGAGAGAGAGGGGGGAGAGGGAGAGAGAGTATAATGGTCTCTAATTTGAATTATACTAGAATACCACTATATTATCTGGCAGGTCCAGAGGAAAACTCAGTATCTGTTTCTCAGCTTTATTGAAGGAACAGACACGTAGATTAAAATGGATCTTGACGCGGTAGACGTGGCGGAGGCGGCGTCAGCTCCTACGGGCTAAGGGGGTATGTTCGCGGTTCAAGGAACGGACTCGGACTGGCTCCTTCGGGTATTTCTGGGTCGCTTCCAGCCTAGGGCGTGGGGACACAGCTGTTGCCCTCGGCTACCCCCTCCAGGCGTTTCTCGTTATCGCCGAAGGTGAGGTCATGACCCAGGAGGTCATCAGCTGCTTAGCCGGGTCTCTTGATTAATGGATGTCACCCCGGCTCAGGCAGATTTCACTATTTATAGATGTCACACCGCTCTGACAATTCCATGATGAATAGAATGAGACCCAGAAGGACTCGTAGAAGTCATTGGCCGTGAGGGAGATAGAATCGGTTGTGGAGGAGAGATAGGGGGAGGGGGTAATTGCGGGGAAGAGACAGGGGAGGCAGGGGGGGGGGGTTAAGGGAGGAGGAGTAGGGGAGGAGAGTGATGTGTCCGTGCGTGTGGTCGTGTATGACGGATGACACAACCGAGACGTGTCGCTGTTTGTGGTAGATGCGGAACCAAGCATGCTAGGGTGAAAAGGGTCCGGGTGTTTCCAGACGGAACTCGGCTCATTTAGCTTATAAACCTGACCTTGAATTTCCACCTCATTCTGCTGCGGTCGCAGAACCATACCAGAACGATATAGAAAATCATGGCCAAGAAGCAAATGGCCGGGGAAACTATGGCAACCCTTCACTACGACGAACTGATGAGGAAAAATGATATTTCCAAACCTCAATCTTACATACGTAGTTCCAGCTACACCTAGCTTAGATCCAGTCACACCTCTAACACAAACCTTGGCTGGCGATACCTCCGACGAGAGCTGAAACTCCTCTAACACCCGTTCACTCACGAGACTGACGCAACTTCCTGTATCAATGAAAGAGTATGCGACCTTTCCATTAAGTTTAGCAGGTAAGAGAAGGGGCCCCGTTCCTGTGTTCGGTATACTAGCAGTAACGACACGAGACCGAGAAGACGACGTAACTACACCGGAGACCAATGCACTTCTTCTCCTGGTTCGAACCCACCATATCTTCCTCTAAAAAATGAACCACACGCTTACTATAAGCACCGTCCCTGTTCATTCTCGCGATGAATTTAAGGGTGATCGCCACCTGGTCGGGGAACCACGTGCACTTATTAAACGGGAGGGAGGGAGGGAGGTAGGAATGAATGAAGGAAGGAAGTGGGGGGAGGGAGGAAGGGAGGGAGAGAGAAAAGGAGAGAAGGATTGAGAGAGGATGGAAGAAAGGAAGGAAGGGAGGGAGGAAAGAAGGAAGGAAGTGGGGGGAGGGAGAGAGGGAGAGAAGGACCTCTGTCTCCCTCATAAATAATTGATCAATTCCTTTCTTCTATTTTCTCCTCCTCCTCCTCCTCCTTCTATTTTCTCCTCCTCCTCCTCCTCCCTCCTTCTATTTTCCTCCTCCTCCTCCTCCTCCTCCTTCTATTTTCTCCTCCTCCTCCTCCTCCTCCTCCTTCCTATTTTCTCCTCCTCCTCCTCCTCCTCCTTCTATTTTCTCCTCCTCCTCCTCCTCCTTCTTTCTTCTCCTCTCCTCCTCCTCCTCCTTCTATTTTCTCCTCCTCCTCCTCCTCCTCCTTCCTATTTTCTCCTCCTCCTCCTCCTCCTTCTTTCTCCTCCTCCTCCTCCTCCTTCTTTCTTCTCCTCCTCCATCCCCCATTCTTCTTTGTCTCGTTTATCAGAGTCTCACTCCTCCCTCCCTTCTTCATCTTCCATTTCCTCTTCTCTTTCTCTGTCTTTGTCTCCTGTTTATTGTGATTCTGCACTTCCAGGTAAACTTCACCCCTCTTCCTCTCCCTCTCTCTCTCTTTGTTTCTCTCCCTCCCTCCCTTTTTCTTTTTCTTTTTCTTTTTCTTCCTCTTTTTTTCTTCTTGTTCTTGTTCTTTTTCTTTTTCTTTTTCTCTTTCTCTTTCTCTCATCTTTCTCTCACCTGGTCCTGGGGCAGATCATCCTCTCTCTCCTTCCCTCCCACCATTCATTACCTCTCTCCTTCTCCCTCTCCTTCCCTCCTCTCTTCTTTTCTTCCCTTCCTCTCCCTCCATTACACTTCAACTAATGACTACTAATAATAAGGAAGGGGAGGGCTGGGGGAGGAAGGGGAGGGAAGGGGTCAATAGGTGAGTGGGGGGGAGGGGAGGGGGAGGGGTCAATAGGTGAGTGGGAGGGGAGGGGGAGGAAGGGGAGGGCTGGGGGAGGAAGGGGAGGGAAGGGGTCAATAGGTGAGTGGGAGGGGAGGGGGAGGAAGGGGAGGGAAGGGGTCAACAGGTGAGTGGGGGGGAGGGGAGGGGAGGAAGGGGAGGGAAGGGGTCAATAGGTGAGTGGGAGGGGAGGGGAGGGGGAGGAAAGGGAGGGCTGGGGGAGGAAGGGGAGGGAAGGGGTCAATAGGTGAGTGGGAGGGGAGGGAAGGGGTCGATAGGTGAGTGGGAGGGGAGGGGAGGGGGAGGGGTCAATAGGTGAGAGGGGGGGAGGGGGAGGAAGAGGAGGGGAGAGGGAGGGGAGGGGGAGGGGGAGGGGTCAACCACCACCTGGAGAGGGCTGGGGTCAATAGGTGAGTGGGGGGGAGGGGGAGAGGGCTGGGGGTCAGAGGGCTGTGGGTCCAATTATGTATTTATTTATCTATTCATTTCTTCATTTTATCCCTTATTTGTTTATTCACTCATTCATCTCTTCCTTCATTCATTCACTCACTCACTCCTTTCTTCCTTCATTCATTCACTCATTTATTCCTTCCTTCCTTCCTTCACTCACTCACTCCTTTCCTCCTTCCTTCACTCACTCATTCCTTCCTTCCTTCCTTTCTTCCTTCATTCATTCACTCACTCCTGCCTTCCTTTCTTCCTTCCTTTTCTTCCTTCATTCACTCATTCCTTCCTTCCTTTCTTCATTCATTCATTCACTCACTCCTG
>NC_051429.1:2810314-2814707 GCF_015228065.2 Penaeus monodon | reverse complement strand
CCTTGACCCTTCCCCCCTCCTCCCCCCTCCACACACCATGTGACCCCTTTCCCTCCCCTTCCCCTCCCCTCCCCCCACTCACCTGTTGACCCCTTCCCTCCCCTTCCTCCCCCTCCCCTCCTCCCAGCCCTCCCCCTTCCTCCCCCCTCCCCCCCACTCACCTGTGACCCTTCCCTTCCTTCCTCCCCTTCCTCCCTCCCCCCCCCCACCACCTATGACCCCTTCCTCCCCTTCTCCCCAGCCCTCCCCTTCTCCCCCTCCCTCCCCCCACTCACCTGTTGACCCCTTCCTCCCCTCCTCACCCAGCCCTCCCCTTCCTCCCCCCCCCCCCCCACTCACCTGTTGACCCCTGCCCTCCCTCTCCCCTATGTGTTCCCCTTACTCCCCAGCCCTCCACTTCCTCCTCCTCCTTCCCCACTCACCTGTGACCCTCCCTCCCTTCCTCCCCTCCTCCCCCAACCACCATGACCCCCCCTCCCCTCCTCCCCCTCCCATCCCCCAGCTACTGTTGACCCCATTCCCCATATCCTTCCTCCCCCAGCCCTCCCTTCCTCCCCCCCGCACTCACTGTGGACCCCGCCCCTCGAGGTGGTGGTTGACCCAGCGCAGCAGGATGGCCTCGGGCGACATCTTCATCAGCTCCTCGATCTTCTCGCCCTCCTCCAGCAGGTTGGCCAGCCCGGGGCAGTGCTCGAGGCTGATCTGGTTGAACAGGCCGATGCGGATGATCTGCCACAGCAGGCCCAGGACCAGGTGCGGCTTGCCTGCCGGGGGAAGAGTCATTAGAAAGGAGGAAAAGAAAGAAGAGAGGAGGGAGAGGAAGGGAAGAAAAGAAGAGAGGAGGGAGAGGGAGGGAGAAGGAGAGAAAAGGAGAGAGAAGGAGGGACCAGGTGCGGCTTGCCTGCCGGGGGGGGGGGGGGAGAGCGGATTAGAAAGGACGAAAAGAAGAAGGAGGGAAGGAAGGAGAGAAGGAGGAAAGAGAAGGGAGAGAGAAGGAGAGAAGGAGGAAAGAGAAGGAGGAGAGAGAAGGAGAGAGAAGGAGGGACCAGGTGCGGCTTGCCTGCCGGGGGAAGAGTCATTAGTTGAAGTGTAATGGAGGGAGAGGAAGGGAAGAAAAGAAGAGAGGAGGGAAGGAGAGGGAGAAGGAGAGAGGTAATGAATGGTGGGAGGGAAGGAGAGAGAGGATGATCTGCCCCAGGACCAGGTGAGAGAAAGAGAAAGAGAAAGAGAAAAAGAAAAAGAAAAAGAACAAGAAAAAGAAGAAAAAAAGAGGAAGAAAAAGAAAAAGAGGAAAAAAATAAAAAGGGGAAGGGAGAAAAAAAAAGGGAGGGGAGGAGGAGGGGGGAAGAAGAAAAAAGGGGAGGAGGGGAGGAGGGGGGAGGAGGGAAAAAAGGGGGAGGAGGAGGAGGAGAAAATAGGGAGGAGGAGGAGGAGGGGGAAAAAAATAGAAGGAGGAGGAGGAGGAGGGGGGAAAAAAAAAGGGAAAGGAGGAGGAGGGGAGGGGGAGAAAGAAAAAGGGGGGGAGGGGAGGAGAAAAGGAAGGGGAGGAGGAGGAGGGGGGGAAAAAATGGGAAGGAGGAGGAGAGGAGGAGGAGGAGAAAATAGAAGGAGGAGGAGGAGGAGGAGAGGAGAAAATAGGAGGAGGAGGAGGAGGAGGAGGAGGAGAAAAATAGGAAGGAGAGAAGGAGGAGGAGGAGGAGGAGAAATGAGGAGGAGGAGGGAAAATAGAAGGAGGAGGAGGAGGAGAAAATAGAAGGAGGAGGAGGGAGGAGAAAATAGGAAGGAGGAGGAGGAGGAGGAGGAGAAATAGAAGGAGGAGGAGGAGGAGGAGGAGAAGAAAGAAAAAGAGAGGAGGAGGAGGAGGAGAAAGAAGGAGGAGGAGGAGGAGGAGGAGAAAATAGAAGGAGGAGGAGGAGGAGAAAATAGAGGAGGAGGAGGAGGAGAAATAGAAGGAGGAGGAGGAGGAGGAGAAAGAAGGAGGAGGAGGAGGAGGAGGAGGAGGAGAAAATAGGAAGGAGGAGGAGGAGGAGGAGGAGGAGAAGAAGGAAGGAGGAGGAGGAGGAGGAGGAGAAGAAAGAAGGGAGGAGGAGGAGGAGGAGAAAGAAAGAAGGAGGAGGAGGAGGAGGAGAAAATAGAAGGAGGAGGAGGAGGAGGAGGAGGAGAAAATAGAAGGAGGAGGAGGAGGAGGAGAAAATAGAAGGAGGAGGAGGAGGAGGAGGAGGAGAAAATAGAAGGAGGAGGAGGAGGAGGAGGAGAAAATAGAAGGAGGAGGAGGAAGAGAAAGAAGGAGGAGGAGGAGGAGGAGAAAATAGAAGGAGGAGGAGGAGGAAGAGAAAATAGAAGAAAGGAATTGATCAATTATTTATGAGGGAGACAGAGGTCCTTCTCTCCCTCTCTCCCTCCCCCCACTTCCTTCCTTCTTTCCTCCCTCCCTTCCTTCCTTTCTTCCATCCTCTCTCAATCCTTCTCTCCTTTTCTCTCTCCCTTCCTCCCTCCCCCCACTTCCTTCCTTCCTTCATTCCTACCTCCCTCCCTCCCTCCCGTTTAATAAGTGCACGTGGTTCCCCGACCAGGTGGCGATCACCCTTAAATTCATCGCGAGAATGAACAGGGACGGTGCTTATAGTAAGCGTGTGGTTCATTTTTTAGAGGAAGATATGGTGGGTTCGAACCAGGAGAAGAAGTGCATTGGTCTCCGGTGTAGTTACGTCGTCTTCTCGGTCTCGTGTCGTTACTGCTAGTATACCGAACACAGGAACGGGGCCCCTTCTCTTACCTGCTAAACTTAATGGAAAGGTCGCATACTCTTTCATTGATACAGGAAGTTGCGTCAGTCTCGTGAGTGAACGGGTGTTAGAGGAGTTTCAGCTCTCGTCGGAGGTATCGCCAGCCAAGGTTTGTGTTAGAGGTGTGACTGGATCTAAGCTAGGTGTAGCTGGAACTACGTATGTAAGATTGAGGTTTGGAAATATCATTTTTCCTCATCAGTTCGTCGTAGTGAAGGGTTGCCATAGTTTCCCCGGCCATTTGCTTCTTGGCCATGATTTTCTATATCGTTCTGGTATGGTTCTGCGACCGCAGCAGAATGAGGTGGAAATTCAAGGTCAGGTTTATAAGCTAAATGAGCCGAGTTCCGTCTGGAAACACCCGGACCCTTTTCACCCTAGCATGCTTGGTTCCGCATCTACCACAAACAGCGACACGTCTCGGTTGTGTCATCCGTCATACACGACCACACGCACGGACACATCACTCTCCTCCCCTACTCCTCCTCCCTTAACCCCCCCCCCTGCCTCCCCTGTCTCTTCCCCGCAATTACCCCCTCCCCCTATCTCTCCTCCACAACCGATTCTATCTCCCTCACGTTCCATGACTTCTACGAGTCCTTCTAGGTCTCATTCTATTCATCATGGCATGACATCTATAAATAGTGAAATCTGCCTGAGCCGGGGTGACATCCATTAATCAAGAGACCCGGCTAAGCAGCTGATGACCTCCTGGGTCATGACTCACCTTCGGCGATAACGAGAAACGCCTGGAGGGGGTAGCCGAGGGCAACAGCTGTGTCCCCACGCCCTAGGCTGGAAGCGACCCAGAAATACCCGAAGGAGCCAGTCCGAGTCCGTTCCTTGAACCGCGAACATACCCCCTTAGCCCGTAGGAGCTGACGCCGCCTCCGCCACGTCTACCGCGTCAAGATCCATTTTAATCTACGTGTCTGTTCCTTCAATAAAGCTGAGAAACAGATACTGAGTTTTCCTCTGGACCTGCCAGATAATATAGTGGTATTCTAGTATAATTCAAATTAGAGACCATTATACTCTCTCTCCCTCTCCTCTCTCTCTTCTCTCTCTTCTCTCTTTTTTC
This sequence comes from Penaeus monodon, assembly GCF_015228065.2. Lineage (NCBI taxonomy): Eukaryota > Metazoa > Arthropoda > Malacostraca > Decapoda > Penaeidae > Penaeus > Penaeus monodon. Next base: position 2,810,840 of record NC_051429.1, on the reverse strand, counting down.
TCTCTCATTTTCTACCTCTCTCTCTCTCCTCTGCCCCCCCTCTCCTCTCTCCCATCTCTCTCTTTCTCTCTTTCTTCTCTCCCTCCTTTCTTCTCTCTCTCCCTCTCTCTCTTTCTTCTACCTTTCTCTCCCCCCCCTCTCTCTCTCTCTCTTCTTCTATCTTTCATCTCTCTTATCTCTTCTCTCTCTCTCTCTTCTCTTCTCTCTCTCTCCTCTCTCTCTTTCTTCTACTCTCTCTTCTTCTTCTCTCTCTCTCTTCTTCTCTTCTCTCTCTCTCTCTTCTCTCTCTCTCTCTCTCTCCTTTCTTTTCTCTTCTACCTTTCTCTCTCGCTCTTCTCCCTCTTTCTCTCTCTTTTCTTTCTTCTCCTCTTTTCTCTTCTCTCCCCCTTCTCTCCTCTCTCTCTCTCCTCTCTCTCCTCTCTCTCTCTTTTTTTTTCTCACTTCCCTACAGTGTCACTCTGCGTCATTCTTTTTCTTCTAACTCTACTCTATCTCTCTATTCTCTCTCTCCCTTCTCCAATCTCTC
>NC_051429.1:2802013-2810214 GCF_015228065.2 Penaeus monodon | reverse complement strand
AAAAGCCACAGGATGAACTGTCATGCCTACTGCCAAGATGGTGGACAAGACAGAAAAACTGTAAGAATATGTCTGTCCACCAGATTGTCCAACAGATGAACTCTCGAGCTGGCCCCTCCAGGCCACCACCCAGGCCAGGAAGGTCTCTGAGCACCCCTCAGACGACCCCACTGACCGAATCGGGAGCACCAGCTGAACCAGCCGAAACAGCTGGTGCCCCCACGAGCAAGCCCCAAAGCCGAAAGGGCGGACCGAAACGACCGAGGCCGGAGACCGACTCTGAGGGAGAGTCTGGACCCCCAAGGCGTTTCCCGCAGTTCAAGGTACCTGTTAAACCCGAAGGCTTCGACAATGCCTACCAAATGGTCAGGGCGTTGGAGAGCCAACGCAAAATCCGGTTGTCAATCCGGGTTGCGCGAGATCAGGGCATGATCATCATGCCCAAAGATCAAGCCACCCTTTGTTTCCTGCAGGAAACAAAGGAGTAAAAGATGGGAGGAAAGTGAGCCTCTCACCACTGAATCCCGAGGAAAAGAGGGTCAAGATGTTGCTACTTGGCTTCTCAGTCTCGTGGAGGTGATTGCATCACACCCACAGGTCGTGGAGGCTTCCCGATTGTCGAAGGGGAAGACTCCAACCAGGCAAGTCCTGGTGGCCATGAATGGTACCCTAACCTCTACCCTTGATCTGGGTAACTGGGGTACCTACAACCTACATACATATGTGCCTGATCCACTGCGGTGTTTCAAGTGCCAGAAGTACAGACACCACCAGGATAACTGCACAGCCAAGCCAAAATGTGGTGTCTGTAGCAAGGCACACAACACCGAGGTGTGTATTAAGGCCTACAAAGAGGAAAAGAAGGATACAACAGCCAAATGTCCTAACTGTGCCAAGAGGCATCATGCCTGGAGCCTGGCTTGCTCTGTCAGGAAAGAGGCGGCCCTCAAGCGGCAAGAGGTTGCTAAGTAGCAACCACATTTTGTTCCCGCCACCCCCAGGCACCTATTTTTGGGGAAAGAACAAGAGTGAAAAGGCCTCCCGACCTCCTAAGAGGAAGTAAGCCGCCCCCCACCCGAAACCGGACATCTCCGACAAACAGGAGTTCCCCAAAATGAAACAAGTGCAGAAGAACCACAAGAAGAAAGGTTCTAACAGCACCACAACGTCCTCCCCAAAAGCGGAAGATTTACTCCTCGATGAGGGGGACATGTCGATCCTGCTGACTGCTGTAGTCACAGCAGTGGCAACAACCTTGGGAAGGATGAGGGAAGAGGCGGATAAGGCAGTCGAGGTCGCCATGATGGCATTGACCAAGGCTGTCGCAGTCCTAAAGGGGAGGAAGCTGGAAAGGGCCAAAACAGCCCCATCCTCTCCCTCATCCCAGGACGAGACTCCCCTCCCCACTCCAAGCCAGGCCATGTCCTCACAGGCAGAAACAGAATTAGAACAAGCTGACCTTGCTCAGGCAAGGCCAGCAAAGAACGCACAGAATCAGCCTGGGCAGAGAAAAGCCGAAATAAACAAGGTCAGAGCTACCAAAGGCTCTCCACCCCCCAGTGGACCCAGAGATAGCCTGACAGCCAAAGAAGACCCCTCAAGCAGCGAGGACTTTGCAATGGAGTTGTCAGACTCCGACAGTCAATCTGAATACGACGATGTCTCTGATGTAACTATCAACTAGTAACATCATGGCATGCAATCTAAGTATTCTGCAGTGGAACATCTATGGCTTCTCCACAAGGAGTGCCATCCTCCACACAATAGTGCGATCAAGGAGCACTGACATCGTCATGCTCCGGGAGACATTAACAGTGGAACCTGTTCGCTTCTCAGGGTATCATGTCTTCATGCTGCTACGTGCTGATGGCAAAAGAGGCCTGATCACCCTTGTCAGAGCAACAATTCCCTGCTCTGCAATAGCCGATGCACCGCACTGTGGAGAAGATGTTGAATCTCTTGCTGTCGAGATTCACCTGGCCGGGGGTCCCCTGAAATTGTACATTGTGTACAACCGGCCACAATGTAGTACCTTAGACATCAGCCAGGTCTGCTTCTGCAGCACATGACCAAGTGATCATAGAGGGAGACTTCAACGCACACCACCCCATCCTGGCTCCCTGCCGGGCACCGGATGCGGCTGGCCACCACATAGCCAACGTGCTTGAGACATTCCCCGAGATCTCTCTCCTCAATAACCAAGAGCCAACGCATGTCAGAGGAGGGGTCCTAGACCTCACCCTGGCCACAGCGACACTGGTGGAGAGGATTGGCTGGCGTGTCGATGAGACCGTCACTAGTGACCATTACGGCACTATAACTACCCTCATGGATAGTGGCCCGGCCGAAATGCCATGATCGAAACCAAGATGGAACACAGACAGGGCCAACTGGCAGGCGTTTCAGAACGCCGTGGCCCGCTGTCTGAGAAGCAGTGATTCAGCCTTGGTCCAGGAGTCACAAAGACGCCTGGTACTTTAACGACGAGATTAGGGACGTCAACCACAGCGTAAATATGTGCCGAAAACATTTCCAAAGGCAAAGAACCCTCGACAACCTAGCCCTCCTAAGGGAGGCTGTCAGGGATGCCAAGGAAACTGCCAGCAGAGTCAGGCAGGAAAAGTGGCTGGAATGGTGTGAGTCCTTCAACCACCATACCACCCTCTCAGAATTATGGCAACTGGCAACGGGTCAAGCGAGCTACCAGCCGCTCAGCCCCGAGATGCACGCACCATGACCCCCAGACAGAAGCGAACAGACTGGCGCACGAGTTCTCTGCGAGAACAAGTAGCAACAGCCTGCCAGCCAAACTGAGGGTAAGACAAGAACGCCTACAACCAGACAGACTTGCTCATATCAAGAAAGGGCAGCCGAACCCGATAACTCAGACATTATCTTTTCTCTGAGGGAACTAAGAAATGCATATAAAGCCAGTTGTAACACAGCCCCGGGCTCTGATGGGATCTCATACCCCATCATCTCCCACCTGGACTTGTAGGTGAGCTTGCATTCCTGCAACTCATCAACAAGTCCTGGGAAACTTCCACTCTACCCCAGAGCTGGAAGAGGGCTACCATAGTTCCCATCCCCAAACCAAAGGAGCCAGGAAAGTACCACCCCATCTCTCTCCTCAGCTGTCTGGCCAAGATGGCCGAGAGGATGGTTCTGAACCGGCTCCGATGGAAAATGGGATCCCCGCATGAACACCTCCACGGGTTCACCACGGACATGAGCACAGCGCACAGCATAGCCATGCTCTTGAGCACAATAAGCATAGGCACATCTTTGGTAGTATTCCTTAACCTGGAGAAGGCTTTTGAATTGGCAAGTCCTCTTGCCATTCAGGAGAGCCTGATCCAAAAAGGAATCAGAGGTAAGTTCTTGGCTTGGATAGGTCACTACTTTAGGAAGAAAGTTAGTTTTCCAGAGGGAAAGTGACGTGCCCGTGTGCTGTTTGCACAGCCAGGTAGGTCCTTTACTTCGGTTCTAGCCCATCCTCCTTCCCACCAACCCTTGCCCTCCAATGCTTCTTACAGCACACACTCTGCCACTTCCTCTAAACCTCAGTCCCAAATTGCTGACACTGCCTCTGGTGAGTTGTTCCACCAGAAACGGAGTAGGAGTGAGGGTTCTATTTAGGAGACTCCTCCCAAAGTAAGGTTTTTGGAGCCGTCAGGCAAGGCTCCAGAGTCCTCAATAGTGACATCTCTAGTTGCCACCACAGGGGCCTCTGCTGCTGGTCAGAATGCCCCTGAAGTAAAGGTTCAGGCATGCCTTTGCCCAGGCAAAGGAATCCTGAACCTGTCCAAAAGACCGAATCAGGAGCACCAGCTGAACCAGCGAAAACAACTGGTGCCCTCACAAGCAAGCCCAAAGCCGAAAGGGCGACCGAAACGACCGAGGCCGGAGGGTGGGGGGGGGGGGGGGGGACGACTCTGATGGAGCGCAAAAATCCGGTGTCAATCAGGGTTGGCAAGATCAGGGCATGATCACAAGCCCAAAGATCAAGCCACCCTTTGTTTCCGCAGGAAACAAAGAAGCTAAAGATGGGAGGAAAGTGAGCCTTCTCACCACTGAATTCCGAGGAAAAGGAGGGTTCAAGATTGGTCGCTACTGGCTTCTCAGTCCGTATGATGTGGAGGTGCATCGCATCGCCACCCACAGGTCGTGGAGGGCTTCCCGATTGTCGAAGGGGAAGACTCTAACCAGGCAAAGTCCTGGTGACCATGAAAGGTGGCCCAACTCTATCACTTGATCGGTAACTGGGGACTACAACTTTTGTACATAAGTGCCAGAAGTACGGTACACCCACCAGGCTAACTGCACAGCCGAGCCAAAATGTGGTGTCTGTAGCAAGGCACAAACCACCGAGGTGGGTGTGCATTAAGGCACACAAGAAGAAAAGAAGGACACAAACAGCCAAACAATGTCCTAAACGGTGCCAAGAGGCATCACGCCTGGAGCCTGGCTTGCTCTGTCAGGAAAGAGGCGGCCCCTCAAGCGGCAAGAGGTGCTAAGAAGCTTTGTTCCTGCCCCCCCCCAGGATTCTGTCCTGGGAGGAAGAACAAAAGCGAAAAGGCCTCCCGACCTCCTAAAGGAAGGAAGCTGCCCCAGCCTAAAACCAAAGATACTCCGACAAACAGAGTTTCGCCAAGTAAAACAAGTGCCAGACGAACACAGGAAGAAAGGTTCTAACAGCACCACAAGTCTCCCCAGAACCAGAAGACGTGCCTTCGATGAGGGGACATGTCGATCTCTGCTCACTGCTGTAGTACAGCAGTCTGGCAACATACTGTCACAGGACCAAGGAAGAGGCAGAGAAGGAAGTCGAGGTCGCCATTGAAGACATTGACCAAGGACTGTCGCAAGCATAAAGGGAAGGAAGATGGAAAGGGCCAAAACGGCCCAATCCTCTCCCTCAGCCCAGAGTGAGACTCCCCTCCTCACTCCACCCAGGCCATGCCCCTCACAGTAGAGCCTAGCCAGGCAATTCAGTTGCCAGAAACTGAATCAGAAAAAAACTGACCTGCCCAGGCAAGGCCAGCCAATGCACAGACACAGCCTGGCTAGAGAAAAGCCAAACAATTGAAAGTCAGAGCTACCAAAGGCTCTCCACCCCCCAGTGGACCCCGGGATAGCCGGACACCGAAGGACACCCCTCAAAAAGTTGGGATCTCACAATGGAGTTGTCAGACTTCAGACTGTCAATCCGAATAAGACGATGGTCTCTGATGTAACTATCATTTAGTAACATCATGGGCACACAATCTAAGTATTCTGCAGGGAAACATCTGTGGCTTCTCCTCAAGGAAGAGTGCCATTCCTCCACCGCAATAGTTGCGATCAAGAAGCAATGACATCGTTATGCTCCAGGAGACATTTAACAGTGGAACTGTTCGCTTCTCTGGGTAATCACGTCTACGCGACAAGGCCACGTAGACGATGGCAAAAAGAGGCCTGACACCCTGGTCAAAGCACCAATTCCCCCTGCCTCTGCAATAGCGATGCACACGCACGGGGAGATGTTTGTAAAGTCTTGCCCGTCGGATTCAGCATGCCGGGGTGGCCCCTGAAATTGTACAATGTGTTACAGGCTGGCCACACTTTAGTAGGCTTAGGACATCAAGCCGGATGTGCTTCTGCAACACACGACCGAGTGATCATCAGGGGGGAGATTCAATGCAAACCCACCCATCCTGGCTCCCTGCAGGGCACCGGATGCGGCTGGCCAAGCATAAGCACGTGACTTGAGAAATTCCCGAGATCGACTCTCCATCAATAGCCAGGAGCCAACGCATGTCAGAGGAGGGGTCCTAGGACCTTCACCCTGGCCACTGCGACTCTGGTGGAGAGTATTGGCTGGCGTGTCAATGAGACCGTCACTAGGACATTATGGCACTATAACTACCCTCAGCGATAGTGCCCAGCCGAAATACACGACCGAATCCAAGATGGGCAAAACAGACAAGGCCAACTGGCAGGCGTTCCAGAGCGCCTTGGCCCGCTGTATGAGAAGCAATGAACCCAACACAAAGCGAAAATGTGGAGTGCCTACAAGCCAGACTGTAAATTGCCATTGATGAGGCAGCCTCACTGACCTACCCAAAACTCGGCCAGGGTCTAGAGTAAAAAAGTAGCCTTGTTACTTCAATGACGAGATTAGGGAGGTCAACACCAGGGTAAATATTTGCCGAAAACATTTCCGAAGGCAAAGAACCCCTTGACAACTAAGCTCCTTCCTAAGAGAGGAGTCAGGGGTATGCCAAGGAAAATGCCCAGCAGAGTGAGCAGGAAAAGGTGGCTGGAAGGTGGAGTCCCTCAATCACCATACTTACCCTCTCAGAGTATTGAAAGGTCAAGCAAGCCACCAGCCCCTCAGCCCCGAGATGCACACACCAGGAACCCCAGTCAGAGGCCGGACCGAACTGGAGCATAGTTCTCTGCGAGGAGATAACGAGTAGCAACAGCCTCGCCAGCCAAACTTGAGGGCAAAGACAAGGACACCTACAACAGACAGACTGCTCACGTCAGAGAAAGGGCAGCCGAACCCGATAACTCAGGACGTTATCTTTTTTGAGCGGAATAAGAAGATGCATATAAAGCCAGTTGTAACACATCCTTGGGCTCTGACGAGGATCTAGTACCCCATCATTTCCCACCTGGGCACTAGTGAGGTGAGCTGGCCGTTCCTGCAAACTATCAACAAGTTCCTGGGAATTTCCACTCTCACCCCAGAGTTGAATGAGGGGTAACATGGTTCCCATACCATAAAAACCAAAGGAGGTGGGCCGGGGACGTACTGCCCCATCTCTCTCCTCAGCTTACTGGCCAAGACTGCTGAGAGGATGGTATGAACGGCGCTCCGATGGAAAACTGGGACCCACACATGAACACCTACCTTGGGTTCACCAGGGGAATGAGCACAGCGCACAGCATAGCCACGCTCTTGAGCACAATAAAGGCACGTGCAAAATCTGTGGCAGTATTCCTTGACCTGGAGAAGGCTTTGAATTGGCAAGTCCTCTTGCCATTCAGAATAGCCTGATCCAAAAAAGGAATCAGAGGTTAAGCTCTTGGCTAGGATAGGTGACTCCTCAAACTCCTAGTGGAACAACCTTCTCCCTTGGCCTCCAAATTGATTAATGGCAGCACAATTCTACCAAAGGGCATAAGGAACAGAAGCCTAAGAATAAAATAGTCAGCCGCCTAGAACAAGAAACGAGCTGTTTGCAAACAACTCCTGGCTGTCTCACCCAGCCAGGGTGTTAAATACGCCATCAGCTCAAAGGACGGCTACTGGCCAAGGGCAATGGACTCCCCTCACCCTGACTTTGTCGAAGCTCTAGCCGTGCGGCACAAACCTCGATAGAGTTTCGGTCATGGAGTCTGGCAAGCAAAAAGAAACGAATATTGTACGCCTAGCCTAAAAAGCAGCAAACCCAGAGGGTCATTGCAACCATCATCCCTCCGGGCAGCAGAAACAGATTACACGAGATGGATCGGGCGGACCCCTTGACACACTTCACATGCAGCACGGCCGTCGCAGCAAGGGATGCCACAAAATCCATGAGGGTAACAGAACAACGCCTCCTCGCTACATGCAGAGCAGTTGCTATCATGGGAGCTATGCATGAGCCTATACGCATACTGTGAAGGGAAGGACACGTGGTTTTTTCAATACACACCAGAACTACAAAGGAGCTGTCGACTGTCTTCAGCAGCGCCTCACCCACTGACAATGTCTAACCTTGGACTACCATCATCACACTGGCACAGAGGATTTTTTCACAAGGTGGGGGTTTGGGGATAGAAAGACATCATCTCAAAACTAGAGTTTCCCAGCCCACATAGGCGATCAGAGGGAATGAGCTTGCTGACAGATTAGCCGAGTTGGCGGGGTATGCCCCTAATCCCATAATAATACATCAGAGCCGAAAATTATTAGGAGGAAGTGTACGGGACGGCCACCTCCTTCCTCCTTGCATGCTCACAGACAAGGAAACGAGATCCTCCCCCTCGGCCAGCCGGTTTACCAGATGCCACAGCCTATGAACCACTGGCACTCTCTGAAATAAACAACAAGAGGTACCGAAGGTCATTCTAGCACAGAATGCGCCTTAGGTTACCACTGGACTTCGGCAGGATCATAACAATTTCCAACAATAGAACGTGAAAGAGAGGTGTTGAATGCATTGCGGCGA
>NC_051429.1:2787013-2794513 GCF_015228065.2 Penaeus monodon | reverse complement strand
GAAGCTGCAGGAGGAAGGAGTTGGCCGCCACCGTACACTTCCTCCTAAGTAAATTTCGGCTCTGATGTATTATCATGAGATTTGGGGGCATACCCCGGCCGATTTCGGCTAATCTGTCAGCAAGCTCATTGCCTCTGATCCCTATATGGCTGGGAACCCAGTTTATGATAATTCTTCTACCCTGAGCAAGCCATCTTGGTTATTGTTCCGATAGTTGTCATGGAGTAGATGTTGTCAGTGGGTGCGCTATGCTGAAACAGTCGACGGCTCCTTTGGAGTCTGTGTGATGACCACGTGTCCCTTTTCCTCTTTCCTGGACGCGTCCCAGTGCTCCCATGATAGCAACTACCCTGCCTGTAGCGAGGAGGCGTTGTCTGTTACCCTCATGGATATTGTGCATCCCTTGCTTCAAAGCCGGCGCCTGCAGTGTGGGTCAAGATCGACCGATCGTCGTGTAGTATGTTCAGGGCTGGCCCGATGGGTGCTGGTTGCAATGGACCCTCTGGGTCTGCTTTAGCTAGGCGTACATATTCACATCTTTCGCTTGCCAGTCTCATGAACCGCGAACTCTATGAGGTTTGTGCCCACGGCGGAGCTTCGACAAAGTGCAGGGTGTGGGAGTCCATGCCCTTTGCCAGTAAGTGGTTCTTTGAGCTGATGGCGTATTAGCCCCCTGGCTGTGTGAACGCCAGGAGTTGTTTGCAAACAGCTCGTGGTCTTGTTCTAGGCGTCTGACTATTTTGGTCTTAGGCTTGTGTCCTTGGCCTGGAATGACCTTTGATAAGAATTTGGCTGTCCCGTTAGAATCAATTCGTGGGCAAGGGGAGAAGGTTTGTCTCCACTAGGAGGTTGGACCTTGGCCCCTTGGGCACCGCAGAATGCGCCTGGCGGCTTCGTTTTGGACTGTCTCCAATCGTCTCTAGATTTTCTCTTTGATGCCAATCAAGCGAGGGAGGCATAGTCTACAATTGGCCTGAGCTGTACGTATGAATGTCTTAGTACTCTGTGTCTGGCCCTATGCGTCTTCCACTCATTACTCTCATGACATACATCCCTTGCTTTGTTTCGTTCAAGCAAGGTACTGGCCTCCTGGCGGAAGGAAGAGGGTCCGGTCTTCCTGTTCCCCTCAAGGTACAGGTATTTCCTGAACCCACTACCAAGTCATTCCCTGGATTTTCGACTTGTGCCTTGAACTCTCTGTCTCAAAGCCATGGCCTTGGATTTGGCTACAGAATCTTAGTCCTGTCCTGCACCACGCCTCGGATACGCAGGTCCAGACAACGCTGGCTTTGTTTGGCCAATGTGCTCCAGTGGAGATTAAGCAAGATCGTCTGCATAGGAGATGACTTTGCACCCCACTGGGAGTTTATGTTTGAGGATACAGGACTTAGTGTGTTAAAAAGGGCTGGACTGAGAACCCCACCCTGTGGCGTTCCATTTTCTAGTGGCATGTGCTGTGATAGGTGACCTTGTAATTTGACTCTGTCTGTTCTATCGTAAAGTAGTCACTATCCAAGCCAAGAGCTTACCTCTGATATCTTTTTGGATCAGGCTTTCTGAATGGCAAGAGACTGCCATTCGAAAGCCTTCTCACGGTCAGGATACTGCCACAGATGCGCCCGTGTTTTATTGTTCTCAAGGAGCGTGGCTATGCTGTGCGCTGTGCTCATGCCCCTGGTGACCCGTGGAGGTGTTCATTTGGGGTGCTCCCATTTTCCCATTTGTAGCCGGTTCAGTACCATCCTCTCGGCAGTCTTGGCCAGACAGCTGAGGAGAGAGATGGGGCAGTACTTTCCCCGTCTCCTTTGGTTTGGATGGTACTATGGTAGCCATCTTCCAGCTCTGGGGTCGAGTGGGACTTTTCCCCAGGCACTGTGATGAGTTTCGGAATGCAAAGCTCACTTACCAGTCCCCGGCGGTAGGATGATGGGGTACGATATCCCCGTCCATCGCCCGGGGCTGAGTTGCAACTGGCTTTGGGTGTGCATCTCTTATTTCCCATCAGAGAAAAGATAACGTCTGAGTTATCGGTTCGGCTGCCTTTTTCTGTGTGACGCAGTTCTTTCCCTGGTTGTAGGCGGTTTCTTGTCCTTGCCCTCATTTCGGCTGGCCAGACTGTCGCTGCTCGTTCTCGCAGAGAACTCTTGCACCAGTCTGTTGGCCTCTGCCTGGGGGTCGTGGTGCGTGCATCTCGGGGCTGAGCGGCTGGTGGCTCGCTTTAGATTAGTGTGTTTAGTATTAAGAGATGTGAAAGCAAAACGGTTCACTTGAGAACATTTTTAAAAGAAGAAACGTATCACATCCACTTATCTTCGTATAAAATTTTGGTTTGACCTCCTCAGGGCGTTGATTTACCATTCTTTTTCAATTGTGCATAGAAGGCATTAGCATAGGTGGGCCCTAGGGGGGACCCCATGGCTTAACGCCATCTATTTGTGGTATATAGGTTGTCACTGAAAGTGAATACTCGGATTCACAGTTGCCAGTGATAGTGCTTTTTGATTTGTTTTTTCATTCCAGGTGATGATGGTATTCTTGAAATTTTAAGAGTTCATGCACAATAGGTTGGTGGTCTCTTCGAATGGACTTTGTGAAAAGAGATTGTATATCTACACTGCCATAACAACAGTCCTTGATTTTTCAAAGCAGTATATCATTAACAAAATCTTTAGTGTTCTCAACAGTATACTCATGTTTTTGTCAGAGGAGTTAATATTGTACCAAAACGTTGCAACAATTATAATTAACAGTACTTTATACCGAAGATAGTGGGATGATACTTTTTCTTCTTTTTAAAAATTGTTCTCAAGTCGAACGGTTTGTTTCATACTTAATACTAAGACACCCTAATCTAAAGTTCACAATTGAAATTGAACAGAACTCAAACTCCCCTTTTTTTAGACATCCTCATACAAAAGAAAACGTCAGAATTAACAACGTCAGTCCATAGAAAACCCACATTACTGCTTAGGTATAAACTACTCTAGTTTTTTCCCCAAGCTTTTAACTTAATAGCATTACCTACATTAATCAACAGAGCATACAGCATTTTGCTCTGACTATGTTTAAATTTGACAAAGAGATGAAATTTTTACTTAATTACTTCCAGAGAATTCATACCCAAGCAAACTGTTTTACAGAATCCTAAGAAAATTTCTAAACAAGAACTTTCACCGTCTGCACCGTGTGTCAGTTGCAAAGACTCTTGTTATATACCTTCCATACCTTGGACCATTTAATTTTTAACATTAGGAAGGAACTTCAAAACATTTTAAGACACTTTCCCCAATTATTTCAGATTTATTATTCAAGACAACTACCACTATGCATTCTCTTTGAGAAACTAAGCCTTTACCATTTGCACTGAGATCCTGTGTTGTTTATCAATTTAAATGTTCGAGATGTAACGCTCGATATGATGGGTAGTACCACGCTGTCTCTACAACATCCCGTATCTAGAACCATTGTAATCTTTACCGTCGGTGTTCAGCTCAGTTCCCATCACCATCTGCCATCAGAGAACACTGGTCTATTCCACTGGACATCCCTCACGACCAAATGATTTTCACATTCTGACCTCTGCTTCACACAGTACTTACTCATCACCCTGGAATCACTGTTTATCTCAAGGATGAAACAGACTACAACACAACAGCTGCCATCCCTTGCATACTCAATAGAAGCATATTTTTTTTCTAAATGTAAAGTCGTAACAATGGATTTAACGTAGTTTGTTTTATTTACTTTGAATTTTTTGCTTATTTATAGCTTGCTTTTTAAACTCTACCATGTTTTATGTCAATTTTTGATAAGTTTACTAATTACATTGTTTTAATTTTACCATGTGTTCACTTTGTTTTACCATAGTTTGCTTTAACAACTTCCCCCTCCCCCCGTACTGCCTGTAATAGCTTAAGAATCCAACTTTTAACTCCTTGTTTGTATTTTGCTAATTTGCTTATGTTTTAGGGTTCTTTTATCTATTTTTAGCACTGAAGAATGAGTTAGTAACTTCGAACTATGAAATAAATAAAGATGGATGGTCGAGCTGCTGGTGTTTGCTTTTTCTGCTGAGTTCGATTCCGAAGGAAAAATCCTGCTAGATTATTTCTGCTTCGATATGACCGAACTACGCTTCATGAATACAGAAGACCGAGAAGGACTACTACAAAGCAGAAAATCAGAACACGACCTGGAGTTTCTAAAAAACATGTAAAAAGTTTGATACTATCCATCTTTATCAATTCAAGGTCCATAATCATATTTTTTGTCTAGTCACACTTACAATCTTGTTACTGAACTACTCAATTTTGAAATCAAACTCAAACCAAAAAAAACTTTCTCGGACTCAACAATATCTATGACAACATGTATTATCTCTGAAATCAAGATGTTCATACATTCACTATCAATGTCTTATTTGTATGTTTCAAACAAATGCAACAAAAAGCTTGCGTAATGTTCGAAAATGACAACCAAAAGAAACTGCCTTAAAAACTAGTACATTGAACATTTCCAAAAAGATTAAGCCTGAGAAAGTATATCAACCTGTCGACAGAAAAACTACACCACAAGGAAGTGACTTCTTGCTTTTAATGTTTTAGATTTCGGTGTTCCCCCTATGAACATCAGATGAAAACTTCTTTAGATTTGAATAGTATTTGCAATAGGATATCTAAGTTGACATTTATGGCAAGGACAGCATTTAAGTCTATTCATAACAGAATCGCTGCATTGCCAAAAATGGCCTCTCCACTGTTTTGTCGTGAATCGAAAATCCAACACTGATACAAATTCCCACCACTGAAACTTTTGCTAAATCCTCCGGGATGAAAGAACTTGTAATCACAAAACCAGATAAGGGCGTGGGTATTGTTTTATTAAACATGGGAGGAATCACACAAAAATCAAATGACATCTTAATTGATGTAACCAGTTAGATGCTGAATACTAACTCGCTACCCATATTTTAAAACTGAAGATAAACTTAATCGCTTCCTCCGCAGCATAAAAGATTCAATTGGTGAATCTGTCTACAATAACTTATTGCATCTCTGGATCAAGACCAGGCTTCTTTTATGGTCTCCCCAAGATTCACAAACTGGGTATCCAAATTAGAACCCATTATATCATCAATTGGTACTTTTAATATAATTTTGCAAGTTTTTGGTACTCAATATTAACCCCTCTGACAAAAATGATTATCTGGTTGAGACACTAAAGATTTTGTAATGATATAACTGCTTTGAAAATCAATTGACCTGTTTTATGGCCAGTGTCGATATACAATTCTTTTCCCAAAATGTCCCATTAGAGAGACCACCAACTTATTGTGCATGACTTTAATTCAAAGGAATACCCTCATCACCTGAATGAAAAACAAATCAAAAGACTTCAACTGGCACTGTCGACTCAGTATTCACTTTCCGTGACAACTCTATACACAAATAGATGGCGTAGCCATGGGGTCCCCCTTAGGTCCCACCTATGCTAATGCCTTTCTATCAGCCATGAAAAAGAATGGTAAATCAATGCCCTGAGGGAGTTCAAACTCAAATTATACCGAGATACGTGATGTTACGTTTCTCTTTTTATTAAAAATTGTTCTCACGTTGAACGGTTTTGTTTCATATCTTATACTAAACCCCTAATCCTAAAGTTCACATATGAAATTGAACAGAACTCACAAACTCCCATTTTTAGACATCCTCATAACAAAAGAAAACGGCAGATTAACAACATCAGTCTATAGAAAACCCACATTTACTGGCTTAGGTATAAACTACTCAAGTTTTTCCCCAAAGCTATTTAAACTTAATAGCATTACTACATTAATCAACAGAGCATACAGCATTTGCTCTGACTATGTTAAATTTGACAAAGAGATGAAATTTTTACTTAATTACTTCACAGAGAATTCATACCCAAGCAAACTGTTTTACAGAATCCTAAGAAAATTTCTAAACAAGAAACTTTCACCGTCTGCACCGGTGTTATCAGTTGCAAAAGACTCTTGTTATATTACACTTCCATACCTTGGACATTTAAGTTTTAACATTAGGAAGGAACTTCAAAACATTTTTAAAGACACTTTCCCCCAAATTGATTTCAGATTTATTTTCAAGACAACTACCACTATGCATTCTCTTTTGAAGAAAACTAAGCCTTTACCATTTGCACTGAGATCCTGTGTTGTTTATCAATTTAAATGTTCGAGATGTAACTCTCGATATGTGGGTAGTACCACGCGGTCTCTACAACACCGTATCTTAGAACACATGGGTAAGTCTTACCGTACAGGTGTTCAGCTCAGTTCACCATCACCATCTGCCATCAGAGAACACTGCTATTCCACTGGACATCCACTCACCCAAAATGATTTTCACATTCTGACCTCTGCCTCACACAGACTTAACCTCATCACCCTGGAATCACTGTTTATCTCAAGGATGAAACCAGACCTTAACAACACAACAGCTGCCATCCCTTTGCATACTCAATAGAAAGCATATATTTTTTCTATGTAAGTCGTTAACAATGGATTTACGTATTTTGTTTTAGTTACTTTGAATTTTTGCTTATTTTATAGCTTGCTTTTTAAACTTCTACCATGTTTATAGTCATTTTTTGATAAGTTACTAATTACATTGTTTTAATTTTACCATGTTTCACTTGTTTTAACCATAGTTTGCTTTAACAACTTCCCCCTCCCCCCTTACTGCCTGTATAGCTTAAGAGCCAACTTTTTACTCCTTGTTTGTATTTTGCTAATTTGCTTATGTTTATGGTTCTTTTTATCTATTTTTAGCACTGAAGATGAAGTTAGTAACTTCGAAACGTATGAAATAATAAAGATGATGTTCGTAGCTGCTTTGGTGTTGCTTTTCCTGCTGAAGTTACGATTCCCGAAAGGAAAATCACTTGCTGAGATTATATATATATATATATATATATATATATATATATATATATATATATATATATATATATATATGTCATCAATAACGGTATGCTCATGCTTGAGCAGCCGTGGACCTCTCCACCATCCTTTGCCACTCAACTCGATCTTGCGCTTTTCTTTCCACTTGCACCATCGACAACCCGCAAATATCTTTGATGTTGTCGCTCAGTCTTGTCTTCGGTTTGCCTCTGTTTCCTATCACCATCCCTGTCAGCAAGTTTTTCTCAATACTTTTACTTCTCATCACATGACCAATGAACTTTAGTTTCCTTTTGTTGAAGATGTCCACAGCCGATCTTACAATCTATTTTTCTCAGCACTTCATCATTCGTTTTCTTCTCCGTCCATTTAATAGTATTCGTCTGTACACACATTTCAAATTATTTACCTTTTTCTGTCTATCTTCTTAGCACCCAACACTCAGAACCATATGACGCATTGGAAACTAATGAGTTCATAACCCATTTGTCGTAAGGTAATGCTCTCTTTCAGATGTTTTAAGCAACTGGGGCGTTTTTGCAATGTCTTCTTTACTCTAG
>NC_051429.1:2785366-2786913 GCF_015228065.2 Penaeus monodon | reverse complement strand
AACAAACCCTGTCTGGAGGATGAGTTAATGAGTGGAAGACTGTTCATGAGGTATGAGGGAAGACGCATAGGCAGAACAGAGTACTAAGATCATTCTACGTACATGCTGTCAGGCCCATTGTAGACTATGCCTCCCTCGCTCTGATTGGCATCAAGAGAAAATATAAAGACCGATTGGAGACAGTCCAAAACGAAGCCGCCAGGGTCATTCTGGGTGCCCCAAGGTGGGCCAAGGTCCTCAACCTCCTAGTGGAGACAAACCTTCTCCCCTTTGGCCTCACGAATTGATCTAACGGCAGCCCAATTCTTATCAAAGGTCATCCAGGCTCCCAGGAACACAAGCCTAAGACAAAAAATAGTCAGACGCCTAGAACAAGACAACGAGCTGTTTGCAAACAACTCCTGGCTGTCTCACACAGCCAGGGTGCTAATACGCCATCAGCTCAAAGAACCACTACTGGCCAAGGGCATGGACTCCCCACACCCTGACTTTGTCGAAGCTCCGCCGTGGGCACAAACCTCGATAGAGTTCTCGGTCATGAGACTGGCAAGCAAAAAGAATGAATATTGTACGCCTAGCCTAAAGGCAGAAACCCAGAGGGTCATTGCAACCATCACCCCTCCGGGGAGCCGAACATATTACACAGACGGATCGGTCGATCCCTTGACCCACACTGCAGGCGCCGGCTTTGCAGCAAGGGATGCCACAATATCCATGAGGGTAACAGACAACGCCTCCTCGCTACAGGCAGAGGTAGTTGCTATCATGGCAGCACTGAGACACGCGTCCATGAGGAAAGGACACGTGGTCATACACACAGACTCCAAAGGAGCCGTCGACTGTCTTCAGCAGCGCTCACCCACTGACAACATCTACCTCCTGACAACTATCGGCACAATAACACAAAGGATGCTTGCTCAGGGTAGAAGAATTATCATAAACTGGGTTCCCAGCCATATAGGGATCAGAGGCAATGAGCTTGCTGACAGATTAGCCGAAATCGGCCGGGGTATGCCCCAAATCTCATGATAATACATCAGAGCCGAAATTTACTTAGGAGGAAGTGTACGGTGGCGGCCAACTCCTTCCTCCTGCAGCTTCACAGAGAGGAAACGAGACATTCCCCCTCGGCCAGCTGGTACTCAGATTCCACAGGCTATGAACCACTGGCACTCTCTGAAATAAACAACAGAGGTACCGAAGTCATTCTGCACAGAATGCGCCTAGGTTACCACTGTGCATGGCAGATTATACAAACCGTAGAACGTGAAGAGAGGTGTTGCATGCATTGCGGCGAACCGAACGCCACACTGATACACTACTTGGAGAATTGCGTGCACACGCAATTCCTAAGACAAACCCCACAGAACACAGCCGTCGTGCTGGTAAAGAGATTATGCGAGATGCTTACACCACGGCTACAGGAGCGCCTGCTGGCAATCCCACCGCCACGGTAAGCACCGAGTGTCAGACCAACAAATGAGACAGCCATAAAAAGCTGACACAGGCCGGGCCATAAGTGAAAGGCCCGAGCGAAGCCAGAACTT
>NC_051429.1:2765366-2777866 GCF_015228065.2 Penaeus monodon | reverse complement strand
GACCACGTGCCCTTCCCTCACAGATGCGTGGCTCAATGCTCCCATGATAGCAACTGCCTCTGCATGTAGCGAGGAGGCGTTGTCTGTTACCCTCATGGATTTTGTGGCATCCCTTGCTGCGAAGCCGGTGCCTGCAGTGTGGGTCAAGGGGTCGACCGATCCATCCGTGTAATATGTTCTGCTGCCCGGAGGGATGATGGTTGCAATGACCCTCTGGGTTTCTGCTTTTAGGCTAGGCGTACAATATTCGTTCTTTTTGCTTGCCAGTCTCATGACCGAGAACTCTATCGAGGTTTGTGCCCACGGCAGAGCTTCGACAAAGTCAGGGTGAGGGGAGTCCATGCCCTTGGCCAGTAGTCGGTCCTTTGAGCTGATGGCGTATTAACACCCTGGCTGTGTGAGACAGCCAGGAGTTGATTGCAAACAGCTCGTTATCTTGTTCTAGGCGTCTGACTTTTTTAAATGTCTTAGGCTTCTTTTCCCTTTATGACCTTTGGTAAGAATTGTGCTGCCATTAGATCAATTTGTGAGGCCAAGGGGAGAAGGTTTGCTTCCACTAGGAGGTTGAGGAGTCACCTATCCAAGCCAAGAGCTTACCTCTGATTCCTTTTTTGGATCAGGCTATTCTGAATGGCAAGAGGACTTGCCAATTCAAAAGCCTTCTCCGGGTAAAGGAATACTGCCACAGATTTGCCCGTGCTTATTGTGCTAAAGAGCGTGGCTATGCTGTGCGCTGTGCTCATTCCCCTGGTGAACCCAAGGAGGGTTGTTCATGTGGGGGTCCCATTTCCATCGGAGCCGGTTCAGTACCATCCTCTCAGCAGTCTTGGCCAGACAGCTGAGGAGAGAGATGGGCAGTACTTCCCGGCTCCTTTGGTTTAGGGATGGGAACCATGGTAACCCTCTTCAAACTCTGGGGTAGAGTGGAAGATTCCCAGGACTTGTTGATGAGTTGCAGGAATGCAAGCTCACCTACTAGTACCAGGTGGGAAATGATGGGGTACGAGATCCCGTCAGAGCCCCGGGGCTGTGTTACAACTGGCTTTATATGCATCTCTTAGTTCCCTCAGAGAAAAGATAACGTCTGAGTTATCGGGTTCGGCTGCCCTTTCTCTGACGTGAGCAAGTCTGTCTGGTGGTAGGTGTCCGTGTCTTGCCCTCAGTTTTGGCTGGCAGGCTGTTGCTACTCGTTCTCGCAGAGAACTAGTGCGCCAGTCTGTCGGCCTCTGACTGGGTTCATGGTGTGTGCATCTCGGGCTGAGGGGCTGGTGGCTTGCTTGACCCGTTGCCATAGCTCTGAGAGGGTAGTATGGTGATTGAGGGACTCACACCATTCCAGCCACTTTTCCTGCCTCCTCTGCTGGCAGTTTCCTTGGCATCCCTGACAGCCTCCCTTAGGAGAGCTAGGTTGTCAGGGGTTCTTTGCCTTCGGAAATGTTTTCGGCAAATATTTACCCTGTGGTTGACCTCCTAATCTCGTCATTGAAGTACCAGGCTACTTTTTGACTCCTAGACCCTGGCCGAGTTTTGGGTATGGTCAGTGAGGCTGCCTCATCAATGGCATTTACAAGTCTGGCTTGTAGCACTTCCACATTTTCGCTTTGTGTGGGTTCATTGCTTCTCAGACAGGGGGCCCAAAGGGCGCTCTGGAACGCCTGCCAGTTGGCCTTGTCTGTTTTCCATCTTGGATTCGGTCGTGGTATTTCGGCTGGGCCACTATCCATGAGGGTAGTTATAGTGCCATAATGGTCACTAGTGACGGTCTCATTGACACGCCAGCCAATACTCTCCACCAGAGTCGCAGTGGCCAGGGTGAGGTCTAGGACCCCTCCTCTGACATGCGTTGGCTCCTGGCTATTGAGGAGAGCGATCTCGGGGAATGTCTCAAGCACGTTGGCTATATGATGGCCAGCCGCATCCGGTGCCCTGCAGGGAGCCAGGATGGGGTGGTGTGCATTGAAGTCTCCCCCTATGATCACTCGGTCGTGTGCTGCAGAAGCCATACCTGGCTGATGTCTAAGCTACTAAAGTGTGGCCGCCTGTAACATTTGTACAATTTCAGGGGCCCCCCGGCCAGCTGAATCTCGACGGCAAGAGATTCAACATCTCCACAGTGCGGTGCATCGGCTATTGCAGAGCAGGGAATTGTTGCTTTGACCAGGGTGATCAGGCCTCTTTTGCCATCGGCACGTGGCTGCGCGTAGACGTGATACCCAGAGAAGCGAACAGGTTCCACTGTTAATGTCTCCTGGAGCATAACGATGTCAATGCTTCTTGATCGCACTTTTGCGTGGAGGATGGCACCCCTTTTGAGGAGAAGCCACAGATGTTCCACTGCAGAATACTTAGATTGTGTGCCATGATGTTACAAAATGATAGTTACATCAGAGACATCGTCGTATTCGGATTCACAGTCGGAGTCTGACAACTCCATTGTGAGATCCTCACTTTTTTGGGGGGGTGTCCTTCGGTTTGTCAGGCTATCCCTGGTTCCACTAGGGGGTGGAGAGCCTTTGGTAGCTCTGACTTTAAGTGTTTTGGCTTTTCTCTAGCCAGGCTGTTTCTGTGCATTGGCTGGCCTTGCCTGGGCAGGGTCAGTTTGTTCTGATTCAGTTTCTGGCACTGAATCTGCCTGGCTAGGCTCTACCTGTGAGGGCATGGCCGGGGGTGGAGTGAGGAGGGGAGTCTCGACCTGGCTGAGGGAGAGGATTGGGCCGTTTTGGCCCTTTCATCTTCCTTCCCTTTATGCTTGCGACAGTCTTGGTCAATGTCTTCATGGCGACCTCGACTGCCTTCTCTGCCTCTTCCTTGGTCCTGGACAAGGATGTTGCCACTGCTGTAACTACAGCAGTGAGCAGGATCGACATGTCCCCCTCATCGAAGAGCACGTCTTCTGGTTCTGGGGAGACGTTGTGGTGCTGTTAGAACCTTTTTTCCCGTGGTTCTTCTGCACTTGTTTTACTTGGGGGAACTCCTGTTTGTCGGAGATCTCTGGTTTCGGCTGGGGGCAGCTTCCTTCCTCTTAGGAGGTCGGGAGGCCTTTTCGCTTTTGTTCTTCCCCCAGACAGAAGTGCCTGGGGGGGGCAGGAACAAAGCTTCTTAGCAACCTCTTGCCGCTTGAGGGCCGCCTCTTTCCTGACAGAGCAAGCCAGGCTCCAGGCGTGATGCCTCTTGGCACAGTTAGGACATTTGGCTGTTGTGTCCTTCTTTTCTTCTTTGTGTGCCTTAATGCACACCTCGGTGTTGTGTTTCCTTGCTACAGACACCACATTTGGCTTGGCTGTGCAGTTAGCCTGGTGGTGTCCGTACTTCTGGCACTTATGTACAAAAGTTGTAGGTACCCCAGTTACCCAGATCAAGGATAGAGGTTGGGCCACCTTTCATGGTCACCAGGACTTGCCTGGTTAGAGTCTTCCCCTTCGACAATCGGAAGCCTCCACGACCTGTGGGTGCGATGCGATCACCTCCACATCATACGAGACTGGAAGCCAAGTAGCCACCATCTTGACCCTCTTTTCCTCGGGATTCAGTGGTGAGAGGCTCACTTTCCTCCCATCTTTTAGCTTCTTTGTTTCCTGCAGGAAACAAAGGGTGGCTTGATCTTTGGGCATGATGATCATGCCCTGATCTTGCGCAACCCGGATTGACAACCGGATTTTGCGCTCCATCAGAGTCGGTCTCCGGCCTCGGTCGTTTCGGTCCGCCCTTTCGGCTTTGGGGCTTGCTTGTGAGGGCACCAGTTGTTTCGGCTGGTTCAGCTGGTGCTCCTGATTCGGTCAGTGGGGTCGTCTGAGGGGTGCTCAGAGGCCTTCCTGGTCTAGGTGCTGGTCCATCTGTTGGACAATCTGGTGGACAGACATATTCTTATATGGTTTTTCTGTCTTGTCCACCATCTTGGCAGCAGGCATGATAGCGTCATCTTGTGCTCGGGTTTTCTTTTGCCATGGTTTTTTAGTTTTGTTTTCCATATACTTGGCAATGCTTCATCCACTCACGCCCCCACCCACCACAGAGTCCAACAAGGGGAAACTGAGTGTTAGAACCAAAGTCTAACAGCAAAAGGGGTGATGAGTGGATATACGCAGCCAATTAGCTGTTTGCAGTGGCACGCACGGACGGTGTGAGTACCAATGGCAGCATGACTGCTCGAACCCCAGCCTCCCGAGGGAGACCAGCCGATTGACCTGACCGGGCCTGGATCAGGCCCGCCTGTCTTGCCGAATGGAGGACCAAAGAGGCGTGTTGCTAGCCGCAGGGCGTACTCGTGCACGGGATCGCTCAACCTCCAGGACTCCCGTCTCCCAACTCACAAGGCTGCTAACGCACGGCAAACACGTGGGTAGGTGTGAACCTCTGGGAGTAGCCCAGAGGGATGCCCTTCCACCTACAGGAAATCATTGATGGGAACACTTCTGCTCCTCCGTCAGTAAGGAAGGGAGCTCTTTCACTTTTTCCAGGCAGTTCCTCTCCATTCCTCAGAGAGGACCTGTACCCTTTTTCAAAGTGAATCCCTCTTTTCTCTGAAACACCCAAAGGTTTGTTTCACCTCAGTGAGAAAAGAGGGGGGTCCTGCACCTGTTTCCAGTGAGTTCCTTCATCTCTCTGAAACAGCCAGCCACAGACTGTTTCATCACAGTGAGAAGAGAAGCTAATATTTTCCCAGGTGGTTCCTATGGCAGGACGGTTTTTTTAAAGTGAATCCCTCTTCTCTCTGAAACACCCAAAGGATGTTTCACCTCAGTGAGAGAAGAGGGATCCTGTACTTGTTCCAGTAAGTTCCTTCATCCCTCTGAAACAGCCAGCCACAGACTGTTTCATCACAGTGAGGAGAGAAGCTAACTTTTTTCCAGGCAGTTCCATGACAGGGCGGGTTTTTGCTGAATCCCTTTTTCTCTCTGAAACACCTGAAGCTGTTTCACCTCAAGTGAGAGAAGAGGGGTCCTGTACCTGTTCCAGTAAGTTCTTTCATCCCTCTGAAACAGCCAACCACAGACTGTTTCATCACAGAGAGGGAGAGAAGCTAACATTTTTCCAGGCAGTTCTTATGGCAGGGTGGGTTTTAAAGTGAATCCCTCTTCTCTCTGAAACACCCAAAAGGGTGTTTCACCTCAGTGAGCGAAGAGGGGTCCTGTACCTGTTCCAGTAAGTTTCCTTCATCCCTCTGAAGTAGCCACCCACAGACTATTTCATCACAGTGAGGGAGGGAAACTAACTTTTATCCAAGTATTTCCTATCACAGGACGGGAACTTGTGTTCTGTCTAGCGGCAGCTATTAGACAGAACCAGGCTGAAGGCCTGACAAAGAGGGGCTCCTACCTGCCTATCGCCCTATTCGAAAAAGAGAGAGTGGCAGTCATCAGATGGTCTGCCAGACCAGTCCCTAGCAAAAGAATGGCAACTCTATGCACACCGTAAGGCAGGCCTTCTAAGGGCCCCCCAACACACCCTCCCCCGCGGGAGGTAAAGGTCTGCCCACGTCCGAGCACGCGCCCGAAGATGGGGTCCAGTTCACCAGAAGGTGTGCACAGAGTTATCCTAATGCCGAAAATTCGTATAGGAAAGAGTAGGCTAGGAGGGCACGAAGCTACATGCAAGCACATAGCATCGTGGCAACAAACAAGGAGGGGCGCGTCACCGTCCGATAACGCGTAAGAACCGAGGCCGAAATTGCATGGGACCTGGCGCGGTATATCTCTTTAATCCGCCAATGCAAAAGCCTCACGGCCGAGAGGTCATGGTGACTCTTGGCGTTATCCGGCTTGGCGCCACCCGCTGCACCTCGTCCACCGCCTTTGCCGGAACGCTCCCCCTTTCTCTCTGAATTGTCCAAGTAAGGACCGATTCACCGCAGAGAGAGAGGAGAGGAGAGGTCCTTCTTCTTCAGTTGCTCGATGTCCACTTTAGTTCAAGCTTGCTTGCTTGAGATTTGCGAAGTTCTGGCTTCGCCCGGGCCTTTCACTTATGACCCGGCCTGTGTCAGCTTTTTATGGCTGTCTCATTTGTTTGTCTGACACTCGGTGCTTACCGTGGCGGTGGGATTGCCAGCAGGCGCTCCTGTAGCCGTGGTGTAAGCATCTCGCATAATCTCTTTGCCAGCACGACGGCTGTGTTCTGTGGGGTTTGTCTTAGGAATTGCGTGTGCACGCAATTCTCCAAGTAATTAAGTTCAAACACGAGGGTAGTCTTTAGTCTTCTGTGTTCCAGCCGTCAGAGTAGCAAGACCTTTCTCTTGCCTTGCTCCTCTTAAGGCTATTGTTTATTTCTCGGTATAGTGCCACTATTCATGTGCCCATTCTTTCGCAAGTGATTTTCTTTTCTTGTGTATTTTGTTACTATGCGGCGTCACCACTGATTACATTTTCAATGTATAAATATTATACCAAACATTAGAAACATTGATCTACTCACACCGACATTCATGCGACATTCATGAATGTTAATCGGACTGTCGCCCGATTAACATTCATGCCTCATTCATACTTCACCGAAACCTTTATCGTCTTTCTTCCCATTTCCTTCCTTCCTTATTCTCTCCCTTTACACTCATATATATATATATATATATATATATATATATATAATATATATATATAGATATATATATATAATATATATATTTATTCATATATATATATATATAATATATATAATATAAAATATATTATATATATATATATATATAAAATATGTATATCTGTGTGTGTGTGTCTGTGTTTCCGTGTGTGTTTGCGTGTTTGTTTGTGTGTATGTGTGTATGTGTGTGTGTGTGTGTGTGTGTCTGTATGTCTGTGTTTTTTGCGTGTGTGTTTTGCGTGTCCTGTTTGTTTGTTTTGTGTGTGTGTGTGTTTGTGTGTGTGTGTGTGTGTTTGTGTGTGTTTGTGTGTGTGCTGTGTGTGTTTGTGTGTGTGTGTGGGGTGTGTGTTGTGGTGTGTGTGTGTGTGTGTGTGTGTGTTTAGGTATTATATATATATATATATATATAATATATATATATATATATATAGATAGATAGATAGATAGATAGATAATATATATACATATATGCTTGCCATGTATTTTCTTACATCCTTAGACTGCTCGTTTATGCCGGCCACACTTGGCCTGATCGCCTGACTCCTTGACTTCTCCTCACTTGCCCTTCCTTTGCCCTGCTCTCTCTCCTCCTCTCCCTCTTGTCTCTTCCTCCCCCATTCCTCTTTAGATTTGAATTATTATCACGTATCTTTATATCGTAAATATTATTTACAATATAATAATTTTCGATGTCATTATCACCCTAATTAGCATATTCTGTATCATTATCCTTATCATTATCATTTTCATAATCATTAATTTAATGATTTTAATTATTATTGGTAGTACTATCATTATCATTTTTTTTTATCATTATTATTTTTGCAGTCATCATCATTAGTTTAACACGTGGAAAAGGGGGAGGAAAAGGTAAATATACTCTACATATTTATTCGTTATTTTCCACACGATCTTTACAAAGTTGGATGAAATCACTCTGACTCGTCGCTGTCGTCCTCTTGTGACGATTCGTCGCTCTCTTCTTGTGACGACTCGGCCCTGTCGTCTTCTTGTGACGACTCGTCTCTGTCGGCTAGCCCCTTAGACTTTCCCCTCCTGTCTGCCTTCTCCCCTGCCCCTTTCCTCTTGCCTGCGGCTTGCACAGGTTCGTCGTTTTCTGGTGCTTTCCTAGCCTTGCCTCTGCTGCCAGCTGCTTGCTGAGGCTTGTCTCTTCCGCCCGCCGCTCCCCTAGCCCCGTCCGTGGCAGCTGCTGGCGGAGTCTCGTCGCTGTCAGCTGCTCCCCAGGTCCTGCTCCTCCTGCCTGAGGCCGAGGATTGAAGTTTTTGCTTTTTTCGTTCTTGTTCTCTGAACTGCCTCTGAAAAGTCAGGAAAG
The DNA here is from genome assembly GCF_015228065.2 of Penaeus monodon. Taxonomy (NCBI): domain Eukaryota; kingdom Metazoa; phylum Arthropoda; class Malacostraca; order Decapoda; family Penaeidae; genus Penaeus; species Penaeus monodon. Next base: position 2,769,960 of record NC_051429.1, on the reverse strand, counting down.
AAAGAATTACTTGTATCTACTTCTCATGCTTTCCATCACCGTTCCTTTATATAAAGGAGTCAAAGTCCTTGACTCCTTTTCCCTCCTCTCACTCAAAGGCTGGCCCCTGCCGTGAGGCACTGAGGCTACATGGAATCCTCTTACTTGCAGGGAAACCAAACAAGATCCTTCTCTATGTGTCTTGTAGCTATACATACATGTATGTATAGCAATTCCACCTCTTACATGTACACATTCTTTGACAAACAGAAACGCAGAAACATCTACACAAACATGAAAACGAAAACAGCCACAATAAGTAAGGAAACGAAATCGTAACGTTTCGAAATCGTCCATAGTTCCTGATGAGGATCTCTGGACGAGTTCGAAACGTTACGATTTAGTTTAATTTCTTATTGTAGTTGTTTTCTTTTTCACATTATTTCACATTTTCTACGTCCATATTTCCTTCTCTGATACACGTGTGCAAAGGGATGTGTCTGGACGCATGACACACTTACAATCATTCGCTTTAACACGCTGTCTTCCTCTTCGAGTTGCGAGTCCATTTCTCTTTCCTCTTCTTGATCTCTGAGCTGCTTCTGGAAACATCAATTCTTGGGTTATTTTTCCTATCTTTTTTGGCATTATCAGACTTAACATAAGTATCTATTTGGTTGCTCCCACCATCAACACCATCACCGCGTGTGTGCGAAGGACCAGTTCGCCTCTACCTTGAGGGCCTCGATCCTCTTGTCTCGTCGCCTGAGCTCGCTCTCAAGCTCGCCCTTCTCTTCGTCTGCCTCTTCCTCTTTCCTCTTTTCCCTTCTTTTGAGACTTTTCACTCTTTCATTGTGCTCTGTCTGGAAACGAAAGACTTTATGAGTACTGCGTCTCGAAAGACATGTATTTGTTAACCATATGCATTATCTCTTCCTTTCAGCGTGCGCCCACATCAACGGTTTCTTGGTTTCCACAGGGAGAACTTACCTCTGCTCGTGTGAGCTCGCTCTCCTTCTCTCGGATCTGCCTCGTCAGTGCTAGATTCTTGCGCCCTTCTTCTTCCAGACGAGACTGCAGGGAAGGTAAGGCTAACTGTCATCTTTCATCTCTGTCCCCCTCTTTATCCTCTCTCTCTCTATCTGTCATTCTGTTCATCTATGTATTTATTTCTCCACCTGTAAATGCATATATGCGTCTATCACCCCCCCCCCCCTCATTTTCTCTGTTTATCTACCCCCTCTGTCTCTATCTCGCTTTCTATTCACCTCTTTATAGACACGTCTTTCTTTCCTTTTCTATATCCCCCCCCTCTCTCTCGCTCTCTCTGTCTCACTCTCTTTTTATCTGTCACCTTCTCTCTGTATCTTTCTCTTCCTTCCTCCCTCACTTACTCTATTTATTTATCTGTTCTTTTCTGTCTTGTTCTCTCTCGAGTGTTTTCCCATGTTTATTCACTTCGACTTGTCTGTCCATTTACAATACACGAACCTACATTCGCACTGCATATGTCTATATAGTGCCAACTTAATAGACATATACATACATGCATCTTTTAACATATTATCCATGTGCATATTAATAAGTATAACTGCAAGTCTGTATTTCATCACACAGTTGACAACTAACTTGTAAAATTGCATTGTATTCCTGAAGATTTGCGATTTGCTCTTTGAGGCCTTCCTTCTCGGCTTCATGGTCCCTCGCCTCACTCTCACACCTTCGCTGATGCAATTGCACTTGCTTCACCTGGTCCTGAAGCGGTCAACTTGGTTAGGATGATGCGAACAGAATCCAGGACTTGATTTGCATCTGCTTCTGTCATTCTTTTCTTTCCCTCTCTGTGTCTCTTACACGTACCTGCATTATTTTGATTTCCTTTTCCTTTTCCTGAAGGTCCTTCTTCAACTCTCCCATTTCCTTTTGCAGGGTGGTTACCTCTGCCACCTTCGAGTCATACATCTTCAACTCTTCCTGTTCCTCGAGTTTGTCCTGCAAGAGAAAACAGTCTCAGGAAAGTGACGTCTTACATTTTTTCTAATTAGCTCCCCACTTCCGTGTTCTCTTTGACTTCCCTAATATCACAGTTACCTCTCTCTTTTCTTCTCTCCTCTCCCTCCGTTCTTCATTCTCTTCTCTCCCTCTCTGTGTCTCCTACACTTACCTGCATTAATTTGATTTCTTTTTCCTTTTCCTGCAGGTCCTTCTTGAGCTCTCCGTTTTCCTTCTGCAGGTTGGCTGCCTCCGCCTCCTTCGAGTCATACTTCTTCTTCATCTCCTGCTGCTCCTCAAGTTTGTCCTGGAAGGGAGAACAGTCTCAGGAATGTCTCTTCACATTTCTCTACTTAGCTCCCCCTCCCATGTTCTCTCTGGCTTCCGTATGACGGTCACCTTTCTGTGTGTTGTGTGGTGCAGTGGTAGCGGTCTCGTCTGGTACTCTAACTGACCCACGTTCAGTTCCCCACACCGCCAGTGGATGGCAACCCTGGCCATTCCTTGCACACACAGGGTGAAATGGACAGCCTGTCACACTAGGAGTAACCATTGTAATAGATGGAATAAAACACTACTATTTTTCTCTTTTCACTCTCCTTTTCCTCCCTTCTTTTTTCTTTCCTTTTCTTCCCTATTCCTTTCTCTCCTCTCTTCACACCTTTTCTCTGTCTCTTGCACGTACCTGCAGTAATTTGATTTTGTTTTCCTTTTCCTGAAGGTCCTTCTTGATCTTTTCGTTTTCCCTCAGCAGGTTGGCTGCCTCTGCCTCCTTCGAATCGTGCTTCTTCTTCATCTCCTCCGTCACCTTTTCAGGATTGTCCTGCAAGAGAAAAGTCTAAGGAATGCGTTGAGAAAATTGCTTTGGCGCTGCAGCAAAAGCGGAACCTGATAAGAGCAACTGGGGCACAAAGCATGGCCTTACCCTATACGCCAGCAGGGCTTCCTTCACATCCTTATGACATGCTAAGTTTATGGGAGTTTGGCCTGAGGGAGGAAGAAGATTTTATTAAGCGTCGTGTTCATGGGTAATGGGAATGAGGGTGAAAATGGAAGTGAAAGTGAGGATGGGAATTAGGGTAAGGAGGAAGTAGAGCAGAGGAGAGAACGAAGAAGGAAGAAAGAATAATGGAAAAAGAAGAGAATAGCAGTGAACGGGAAAGAAAGGAGACAGGAAAGAGCAAAGTAAGGAGGATAGGTAGAGAGATAAAGATAAAAATAAACATAAAGGAATGAGTAAGAGGGAGGAAAATTGAATAAAGGAGGAAGAGCAGAGAGGAGAGAAGAGATAGGTGGGAGAAAACAGGCGAAGGAAAGAGAAAGAAGAGCAGAAGGGGAAAGAGCGAGAAAAGGAGAAAAGAGAGGAGGACAAAAGGAGAAAAGAATTCAGAAGAGGAGAAAGAGAAAGAAATGAAGAGAAAAAAAGAGAGGAAGAAGAGATATTGAGAAAAAGGACAGAGAAAATGAGATCGGGGATTGGAGGAAGAGAATAGAAAGAAAAACAGAGGAAGATTTTTTTAAAAGGAGAAAGGGGAAGAAATGAGAGATACACAGAAGAAGAGGATGAGACGGAGAGAGAGGAAAAGGAGAGAGAGTGGAAAATGAGAAAAATGATGACAGGAAAACGAAAAAAAGAGAAGAAAAAAAGGAAGTGGAGGGGGAGGAGAAACTGGGGAAAAGGAAGAGAGAAATATAGAGGAGATAGAGAAGAAGGGGGATGAAGTGAACTAGAGGAAGGGAATCAGGGAGGAAGAGTAGAGAGAGAGAGAAAAGAAAACGAGAGAGAGTAGACAAGAAGAGGAGAGAGAAAGGAAGGGAGAGTTTTGGAAGAAGGGAAGAAAGAGAGAGAGAGAAATGGAGGGTTAGAAAGAAGAAAGGAGAAAGACAGAGAGTAGGAAGAAAAAAACGAGAGACAAGGAAGAGGAAGAATAGAATGAGGTAAAGGAGAGAGAAAGGCTGGGGAGGGGTAGAAGAGAAGAACAAATGAAAAGAGAGAAAAAGAAAAACGAGAGAGAGTAAGAAGCGCATAGAGAAAGAAAAAGTAGAGAGAAGGAAAGGAGAGAATAAAAATTATGATAATAAGATATAATGAAAATGAGAATGAATGTAACAGTAATAATAATGCATAGAAATGCATAGTGAAAAAGGAACAAAGCGAAAAGAAGGAAAATAGCATAAATAAACTGTATAACAAAATGATTATGGAAATATATGACAGCTGGAACCATTACTCTACTGACATTAATATCATGAGAAACTTTGATTATAATGATAGTGATAAAAGTAATAATATTATATCCAAAAATAATGATAACACCAAAAACAATTACTATGTTGGGGTGCGAATAATCAAACTAAATGTAATAGTAATAATGTTTACGAATGCACAATGAAAATTCAGTAAAACGAAATGAATGACATTGACATAAATAAACTACATTACTAATGTCAATATCATTTTTTTTTTATGGTAATAACATTTACAATAATAATAATGACATTTTTACCCAAAAATAATGACAGTCACATGATAACAAAGATTAGCACAGCAACAATGGTGAGAATAAAGTAAGAATAAGAATAAGTTAAAGAACAAGAAAAACAATAAGAATTAGACTGCTTG
>NC_051429.1:2739803-2752303 GCF_015228065.2 Penaeus monodon | reverse complement strand
TCACTTCAGGATTACGGTTTCGGGCCAAGGGGTCGGACCTGGTCCGATACCCAGGATGGATGCTACTCCGACTGCCCCTTTTCCTCCTCAAGGAGGAGGGGCGACCCATGACCACTCTACGACCAATTCGACCCTGAACAATGGAACCCCTACTAATGACAAACCTAGAAGAACTCTTTTCAAAATCCCTACTAAGAATGCAAGGTTCGCGAATGTTGAATGCGTGAATGAAAGTCAATCGCTTTTGAACGTGAACCCCTTTATCATCAAAAAGGTCCTTAATGGTCAAGTGGGCGGCAATTTTGATTTTGTTAAAATTTGTGGGATGGAAGCCTCCTTGTTAAAGTACAATATAACTCACAGATTAAGGGTTTACTTAAGCTGACGCAAATTCATGATCTCTGAGTTAGTACTATCCCTATTGGCCCAAATACCTGTAAGGGAGTAATCTTTCACAGGGATTTGAGGACGATGAAAGAAAGTGAAATTCTCGAGAGCATGAAGGTCCAAGATGTAGTGGACTCTCATTGTATGACTACGTATGAATGAAACTGCTGAAGCTCAGATGAGAAATTACCGTTGAAATCCTCTGGGTAAGCATCAATAAGCTTTTGACAGCTCTGAGAATACCTTTCAGTGCTAACAGATGAAGTGACATTATGTGCTAAGGGTACATCACTTAGAAAAGAAAATCCCTCTGCGATTTCTCTATATATCTCTTCTCTTTTTTCATCCGAGTTTCCTGTCATCAACTGTATAAAATGTGGTGCTTTATCTCATTAAAAGATAAAACTGGTGCATCTCCGGAGACCAATGGCGAGTCAGTCATTAGATTCGAAACACGGTTTAGATCCAACAGTAGGTACTATCAAATATTATAGTTATGTAATGTGCTTCCAATGAGTACCTACATAATGAAATATTCACACACATATATATCAAACTTTAACGGACTGGACAGAAATTAACGTTTTTTATTAGATTATTAGCGAAATTCAGGCTTTTCCAATCTTGCGAAGAGTATATTTTTCCATTGACGATCGATCCATCTTCCCCCTAGAGTAATTTGTTTTTTAACGAAATATTAACGATAATCGTTCACTGAAATACTCGAATTCGAAGAGTAGATCTTTTCCAGTGCAGGCGTCCCATTCCTGTTGTTAGGTACATAAGTACATACAGTATAGCATACAGTATGTTGTGTTACCTGAATCTGAATATTTTGATTTAGTTACTTTTCATATTAATGGTATGTAAATAGGTATTTGGTGCTCCCTTCCCTCCCTAATGCCTTAAGCACGTACTTATTTTGCTTAATGGTTCATCCAGCCCTGCATATATATATATATATATATATATATATATATATATATATATATATATATATATATATATATATATGTATATATATATATATATGTATATCTATATATGTGTACACACACACACACGTGTCTGTGTGTGGGTATATATATATATATATATACATATAATATATAATATATATATATAATATATTATATATAATATATATATATTTATATATATATATTATATATATACATATGTACACACATGTATATATAGTTGTATATATATACATACACACACACATGCACACACACACACGCACTCACACACACATAGTAGACTACGCACACACACACACCACCCCTAGACTCTAGATTCCCGTCATTTCCTGACAATTCCTGTCAATTCCTTTCAATTCTTATCAATTCCTGTCATATCTTGTCAATTCTTGTCAATCCCTATCAATTAGTGTCAACTCGTGTCAATTCCTGTCAATCCTTGACAATCCCTGTCAAATCCTCTCAATTCTTGTTAGTTCCTCTCAATTCCTGTCAACGCCTGTCAATTCCCGTCAATTCCTGTCAATTCTTGTCTATTCTTGTCAATTCTTGTCAATTCTTGTTGTTAATTTGTATTCTTTAATTTTATTAATATTATCATACTTTAATTTATTTTTGTCAAAAATTATAATTGTATTATTAATTTGTTATTTTATATGAATTCTTAATCTAGATATTTTTAATTTTAATTTATAATTTTGTAATTGTTTTGGCCCTTATTTATTCCGGGGTTATATTGTATATAAAAATATAGTATATATAATATATATTAATATATATATAAATATATAATATATAATATGAATATTATATAACGGTAAGATCATTCATCTTATTTAAGAAGATATATATATATAATATATATTATATATAAACATATATATAACGATTATAATATATATAAGAATATTAAATATTTTTATGAAAGAACTATAAATATGGATATATTTTAAATAATATAATAATATTATAATATAATAATAAAATTATAATATATAAAACAATATACAAAATTCTCCCAATAATAATGGTATACTAGGATAAAAATAAAAAATATATAAATAATTATATATGATTATAAAAAATAGATAAGAACAAACAAAAGAAAAAGAAAAGGGAAGAAGAGTTTAAGAAATATAATATAATATATATTAGAAATAAAAGGAAAAAAAAAGAAAATGGGAATAGAGGATAAAAAAGAAAATATATAAAGATAAATAAAAAAAATAAATAAAAATATGAGACAAATATAAAACAAAAATATAAAAAATAAAAAATATATATAAATATATATTAAAAAATTATTAATGGGTTTTATGAAATAATATATACATATATAAAATATAGATATAATATATATATATAAAATAAATATATATTATGACATATATATATAATATATTTTATAATATATATATAATTATTTTAAATTTAAATAATATATATATATATATATATATATATATATATAATATCTATTATGATATATATCATATATTTAATTATAATATATTATAAATTAATATAATACATAAAATAAATAATATGTATAATTAATATTTTAATTTATTATGTATACTATATATATATATATTATAGTATAATATTTAATATATATTATGTATATATATATATATAATTATATAAGAGATATGATAGTATATGATATAATAATTATTATATATATATATTTTATATATAGTATAATTTATATATATATAATATATATATTATAGTGATATATATTACTAATATATAATATAATATATATATATATATTATATATATATATATATATATATATATATATATATAATATATTTATAATCATGTTTTGTAATGTAAAATATATTATGTATCTATAATATATATATATATATATATATATATATAATAAGTTTGTTTGTGTTATGTATATATATATATATTTTATATTTTTTGTTATAACATAACTTTATCTGATATTGTACTAAAAATAGATATATAAAATATATATATTTTATAATATATATTATATTATATATATTATTATATATATATATATATATATATAATTAGGGGTGTGTTGTGTTTGTGGTTTCTTGTTATACCATTTATATTTTCAGTATATATAAATATATATCTATATATTATTTAATATATTTATAGCTACTAATAAAATCTAATATTAGTTGTTATTATATATAATATTAAATATATATATATGGATTTGATATATAGTTTATAATATATATATATATATATATATAAATTATTTTAAATATATATAATTATTATATATATTATATATTTATATGAATATATTATATATATATAATAATATACTATATATATATATAATATATATTTATTATAATATTATATTATGGTTGTATGAGGTTATTTTATCCCCAATTTTCTCTTTCTTCTCCCTATATTAGTAAATGCGAAATTAACATTTATGTTTCTTTATCTCTGGATATATATGTAATAAACATCATACATAATTTTTTATATTATTAGTATTGTGATGTATGTACCTCATAGCTACCCAAATAACTTTTTTTGTGTTTACTTGGTTATCCGTACCGAGGTAGGGCAGATAAGCGAGCATGCCCACTGTTGTTTAGATTATCAACTGATTGATTTGAGAGCCTAATGCCAAAATCAGGGCATTAGTTGGTTATTGAGAGCCTAATGCCCCAAATCAGGGCATTGGGTTTGGTTTATTGGGGAGTTGATCCCAAATCAGGGCATTAGTTGGTTTTCTGAAGCCGAGCCCTAATTAAGGCATTTAGTTGTTTATTTGAGAGCCTGATGCCCCAAATCGGGCTTTAGGTGGTTTTTCAAGCCTATGCCCAAATCAGGGATGGGTGTATTTGGTGTGAATATTTAGAAGTGTGGCTTTTAGGCCATTTATCCCCTTGCAAGTGCCGTGCTCCCGCGTACTGTTATCTCATTCTGTTTAAAGCATTTCTTGCTTGCTTTTATGTGGGCTTGTAGCCTGCTACGGAAAAGTTATCTGCGATGTAAGGGTCTTCCTCCCGATGAAATGTTACTATCTCTTTCTTCGTGAGTACTTTTTTTGCTTGTCATTTGCAAAGTGTTGTTTTATCTTTTGACTTCCCATTTTGGGGTAGTGATAGATGGTTTCCTTGAGACACCAGTATAACCCTGCACAAGTCTGATCTTCAGAGGGTTTGCGCACTCATGGCGAGTAGTTTTCGTCACCCAGCCAAAAACCAAATTTTTTTTTCTTTTCATTCGCCATAAACCCCAGCCATAAAAAGTCTTTCTTCTCAGTTATTTCAGTCGTAGGCCCACGGAAGATTTTTTTGGGAAAGGGGCCATGCATAATCCATTGAGTTGATGCGTTATATAAATGTCCCTCATATTTAGTCACCGAAAAGTTATTACATCAATAATTAGTTAATTATTTACGTCTGTCCTATTTCATCTTGATTCTGGAATATCTTAGTTTTATACTTATATTGCAATAATATTGTAATAACAAATATTAATGTCAGTAATGATAACGCAATCACATGAATCTTTAAAGAAAAAGGTCCCCAAACCAAAGAAAAAAGGTCGCAATGGAGACTAATTGCCTAAGAAATCTGCGTCATGGAATAAAACGTTCCGGTGCAGTGGTTATGTAGTATCACTTTGTTAAATTGACATTCATCCTTCATAGGAGGACAATATTCCCTTTCTTTGGGTGGAAATATGAACATGGGAGAATTATTTATGTATTTTTTTAAAATATTGTATCATTCCTTTGTTAAATATTTTACAAGCTGATAGCATGACTAGAACATGATTTTTATTATCCTCCTCATAGGATAAAGAAAAGGGCACGAGAAACCAAGTAACAAGCAAACTCCTAGGGTGATGCTGCATGCTGCCAAGGAAAGCACATGTAGTGGGCAGCGTCTAGAAGGTAAGCTGTTGGAGAGAGAAGAGTCGCTTTTCATAAATGTAAGTCTGGAAAATTTGTATTGTGTTTTACAAATGCATTGTAATTCAGTGAATGATATCAGTTATGTAATGTTGCTTTTATATATCATAGATAAATATATTAATATATTAATTATATATATATATATATATATATATATAATATATATATATATAATATATATTTTTTTAATATATATAAACATATATTAATATTTTATATATCCTTTTAAAATATAATGAAAATAAATAAATAAATTTATACATATATGTATATATATATTACTATATGATTTAATATGATTTTATGAAATAATATAAATATTATTATATATTATATATATATATGATATATATATATATATTATATATGTTAAATATAATATTATATCAATTATAATGTTATATATTTATCTTTATTTAAATTAATATATATGTATATAATGGATATTTTTATACATATTTAAAATATTATATATATTTTATATCTATATATATATATATATAATATATTATATATTATATATATATATATATATATAATATATATATATTTTATATATATATATATATATATGTACATAAATGCCACCAATCATAGATAGATATGTAATGTTAAATATTGTAAATGTATAATAATACGAAAAAATATATATATATATTAAATATTATATTATATATTATATATATATATATATTAATATATATATGTGTGTTGGGGTGTGTGTGTGTGTGTGTGTGTGGTGTGGTGTGTGTGTACACAAACACACATCATATATATGGAGATATGTACAAATGGATATATATTTATATATTATAATTTAAACACAGAATATGTATGTATGTATGTGTGTGTGTGTGTGTGTGTGCATTTATATACATATATATATATATATATATTTTTATATAATATATAATAAATATATATTATAATAATATATGTATGGTATGTATGAATGTATATATATGCATATCTGTCTATCTATATATAATTATATATGTATTCATATGAAAAAAAAAAATTAATTAATATATAGTAGACATACATATATAAATATATATATCATTCTATATATTATAAAATATATATTTTATTATATAAATAAAATATATATTATATATATAAAATATATATATATATATATATTATAATATATATATATATATATATATATAATATCTATATATATATATATATAATATATATTTTTTTTTATTTATTACATTTCTTTTGTGTGTGTGGGGGTGGGGGGTCATTTTCATGGAAGCGCAGTCATTTCTAGAAAATAATCACCTGTGTTGGGAGCATCGTATTTATTAGGTAAACTTTTTGATTGAAAATACTTATATATGTTACCCTATGTATATACAAAACTATATATAATACAATAAATATATTTTAAAACATTTTTATATATATTGAATATGTAATATATAATACATATATTTTATACATACACATAAATAGTATGCATGTTGTATATATGTATTTTGGTATTTATATATAGATATTTATATATAGATAAAAAATGTATACATTGAATGCCCAGACATATACTATATACGGTTTATTTGCGAAAGGACAAAGGCTCTATAGAGCTTTCAAAATTATTCGAGTTACCCCTTAAAATCTTAACACCCCTTTTTTCTAAAATTGTCCTGGTCGCGGAAGGGAGTCAGAGCGCATAGCTATTCAACCAAACCAAAACTTATGTTAAATTTACACTAACAAGGGTATAATAAGTATTCACGAAAGAAAGTTAATGATTATGATTTTACATTTTTTAAGAGTTTTATGGAAAAACGACCAAATCATTTTATTAAAACGTCTCAGTATTTATACTTTGAAATTTCACCGAAAAAGGTAGACTATGAAAATAGAATAATTATACATTCATTTAATGCAATTTTAGTACAGCTAATATTAGGCCAAGGAAAATATCTTAAATATTAGGCCAAGGAAAATATCCTAAACTCGTATCCACCTGAGGGGAGACGTGGGCATGGCACGTGGAGAGGAGCGCGCAGACGCGGAGACGTGGAGACAAGATGCATGGGGGAAGACTTTCGGGACTGAGAGCGTAAGGCTCGCTTTTTATAAATGAGTATAAGACTCATTTTGTCGAACATTACGTTTTACTGTAGAAGCAAAAGGTTCTCACAGTCCAGGCAGCAAATATAAGGTCCGGTGGCCCTTTCGTGAGTGTAAGACCACAAACAAGGAACCAATAAGAGGGCTCGGAAATCATAATTTTCGGTGAGTTGAAATAATTCTGTACGTTTTGATGTTTTGTAATACTAAATTTTTGTTCTAATGCTAAATGTACTTATATACCCAAAGTTATATAGATATATAACACAATATAATAATATATAATTTTTATATTATTATAGGGAATATTTTATATATATAATATTATATATATAATATATATATATATATTATATATATATAAAATATATATATAATATATAATACATAACAAACATACACACACACACAAAACACACACACACACACACACACACATATATATATATATATATGATATATATATATCTATATATATTTTATAATATATATATATATATATATGTATATATGTATGTGTATGTATATATTATGTATGTTTATGTATATATACACATATATTTATATTTATACATATATATGTAAGTATATTTATACATATATTTACATATATATAGAGAGAATATTTGTGTATATATATGTACGATTTGATGTTGCTGTAATGCTAAAATTTTGGGTTTTGGGTAATACTAATATGTACTTATATATCCAAAGTTATACACATATATACACATACACACACACCACCACACACACAACACCACACAACCCCACACCACACACAAATATATATATATAGATAAATATATAGATATAATATATAATATAAATGATATAGTAGGTAATACAATTATATATATATTTTAAATAGATATATATATAATATATATAATATTAATACCATTATATATATATATATATATATGTAAATACACATTATATATATATATACTAAAATATATATATATTTTATATATATATATATATATTATATTTTATATATATATAAAATACATATATATATGTATATATATATGTATGTTTATGTATAATACCTAGATTTAATTTATACATACATTTACATATATATAAAATATTATGTAATGTGTAAATTTATATATATACACATATATGCACATTTATATAATATAATATGTACATTTATATACATATATATGTACATATATACATTTATATATGTATACACACACCCCACATATATATATATATATAAATATATACATATATATCATATATTCACATATATGAATATATATATCTTATATATGCATATATACGCGAACGGCAATTTAATCCGGATTCAACTTACGCGAACTTCAACAAAGCCAAATCCTCGTCTCTTTCAACATCAAGAAAAACAAATTTTAGTTAATGATTAGTATCTTTTTTTTTTTCTTTTTTCCTCGATTTTCCGAGAGGATTGAAGGAGAGTTAAGGAGGAGATAAAGGGGTAAGTAAGATAAAATAAGGAAAAGAAGTAAGTGATAGATAGAAGATGGGTAGCAGACAGATAGATAGATAGATAGATAGATAGATAGACAGATAGACAGAGAGATGGGTAGATAGATGGAAAGATGGATAGAAGGACAGATAGATAGATAGAATAGATTAGATAAAATATAGATTAGATTAGATAGATAGATAAATAGATTAGAATAGATGGGCAAATAGGATAGATGGGAAATAAATAGATTACATAGATAAAATAAATAGAGAAAATAAATTTATTATTATTTTTTTTATTACTTATTATTATTATTATTATTAAGTATTTTTTTTTTATTTTTTGTTTATCTTATTTTTTACTAATCACCCTTTTTTATTATTAAGATAAGATAATATTTTTAATCGTAATTTAAATCTTTTAGCCGTGATTGAGTTCCTTTGGGTTGTCGCTCCTGTTGGCGCTCCAGCAAAGAACAACAAACCCGCGTCCTTTTATATATTATATAAAAAAAAACTTATAAATATATATATAAATATATAAAAATATATATATATATATAATATTATATATTAAAAGATATATTATATATATATTTTATATATATATAACACGGCTCGGGTTTGTTGTTCTTTGATGGAGCACCAACAAGAAAGTGGTGCTTTATGATAGTCATAACCTAAATATAAAAAATATAAAAATGTAGAAAAAATTTAATAAAAAATAATTAAGTAATAATATATAAATATAATAATAGTATAATGATAAATAATACTAAAATAACAATCAAAATATTAATAATAAGCTCTTTTTCATAAAAACGGGAGTAAATGAAAAAAACCCCCCCCCAAAAAAAAAGAAGGAAATCATGAGCCAAAATAAATGAACCTAAATAATAATATAATAATAATGATAATAATAATAATAATGAAATGTAGCAGCTTCGGATAGAAAAAATATATATGTGTTTATATAACTGATATCAATATGTGTATGGGTGTGTGTGTATTTGTGTGTGTGTGTTTGTGTGTGTGTTTGGTTTCATATATATTCTTTACACCCCAACACACACACCACACACACACACACACACACCCCACAAAATATATATATATATATATATATATATATAATATATATATATATATATATATATATATATATATATATATATATAATGAATGAAATCTTAAATCAATGCTCATAAATAATCTTAAATAAATGCTCATAAGTAATCTCATAAGTAATATTATAATATATATATATATATATATATATATATATATATAATAGTTATATAAAATATATATATTATATGTATATTATATATATTTTGTGTGTGTGGTGTGTGTGTGTGTGTGGGGTGTGTGTGTGTGGTGTGTGTGTGTGTGTGTGTGTGTTGTGTGTTTTGTGTTTTGTGTGGTGTGTGTGTGTGTGTGTATATTTTATATATATATATATATATATATATATATATATTATATATATATATATATATATATTTGTGTGGTGTGTGTGTGTGTGTGTGTGTGGTGTGTTGTGTGTGTGTGTGTGGGGGTGTGTGTGTTTGTGTGTGTGTGTGCATATATATGTATGATGTATGTATACATGTATGTGTGTGTGAGTATAAATATGTAAAGAATGTAAATAATTATGTGAAAATGTCCATATAAAATGTATATACATTAGTTAAAAGCCGCACTGCCAAACCCTCACACATGCTGATGACCATTGTCAATGGACTGTAAGGATATGGATTTTTAGTGTTCTTTGAAAATAGACATATGACGTATGAATGAAAATGGATAGCTGCACATGCAACAAAGGCATTTAATACACTTTGATCATTTCTGAACTAGAATTAAATATGTATTTCTGAAGAGTAATGAAACGTTTGAAATACATATCTAGTGGTGATATATTCTTTCCCTTTATGCCTTTTTCAAGATGCTAACAATAATTATCTTAAATTCTTTCTCATGGTTTAGGAAACTACAATTGCCAACTAATATTTTTCAGACATATACACAGATAAAATACACGGAGATGCAAATATAAGTGTGGTGTCTCTGATGTGGACTCTAATATCAAAATTATTTCCCTGAATCAATTTACTTTTCCTTAGAAAAAAAATATATTATACTACTTTATATAGAATACAAGAGGTTCCTCCTGTAATCTTGATCTAAAAATCATCTAGAAGTCTGAACACTTTTGTATAAATCAGCCAACAAATTTCCACATCGGGACTTTACTGATGAAGGGGAGGAGCATCTTCTTCGAACACTGTGAACATTCGTGGCCATCTCTCTAATCATCCCTAGTCAGTGACAGCAGTGTATGTGGATGAAAGTCTTTGGAAAACTAAACACAAGTCATATTGTGAAAAACTTAATCAAATTTGACAAAACTACATATTAAGAATAAAATATACAGCACAAATCAGAAAAAGATAACTTTTAATATATAAGATGCATCTGGCTTAGGGCTTACCCTTTGTATGCACTTCATGTGTTTTACTAAACCACCTTTCAAAGCAAGGCCTTATTACTAATTTGGCTTCTCCTTTGTATGTACTCTTATATGTCTCACTAGACTACCTTTCTGTGAGAAACCTTATTGCAAAACTCACCCCCAGTATGGCTTCTCCTTCATATGTACTCCCATATGTTTTATTTGCCAGATTATCTGAAAAGTTTTATTGCAATCTCACAGCTATATGGTTTCTCCTGTGTATGAACTTATGTGTCTTACTAGATGACTTTTAATGAGAAGGATTTATTGCAAATCTCCAGCTGTTTGGCTTCTCTTTTGTTTGTACTCTCATATGGTTTATTGGGTTCGATTTGTCTGAGAAGTTTTTATTGCAAATCTCACAGCTGTATGGTTTCTCTTCTGTATGCACTCTCATATGCCTTACTACACGACTTTTCACATAGAAGGCCTTATTGCAAATTTCACAGCTGTATGTCTTCTTTTTATGCATTCTCTTATGAATCTCTAGACTAGATTTATATGAGAAGGCTTTGTTGCAAATTTCACAGCTGTATGGCTTCTTTTGTATGCACTTCATTCCCTTATACATGACTTTTCACATAGAAGGCCTTCTTGCAAATTCACAGCTGTATGTCTCCTTTCTATGCATTCTCATATGAATCTTTAAACTACATTATATGAGAAGCCCTTGTTGCAAATCCACAGTTTGTATGGTTTCTCTTTTGTATGTACTGTCATATGACTTTCTAGACGGGTTTTCTTTGAAAAACCTTTGTTACAAATCTCACATTCGTATGGCCTCTCCTTTGTATGTACGCTCATATGAATTGCAACATTAGATTTGGTTGAGAAGTGTTTGTTACAAATTTCACAACTGTATGGCTTCTTAGTGTGTGTTCTCATGTGCCTTACCAGACTACGTTTCCATGTGAATGCTTTGTTACAAAGTCGCATTTGTATGGCTTCTTTTGTATGTACTCTAATGTGCTGTACAAGGTAACTTCTCTCAGAAAATGTCTTACTGCAAGTGTCACAGGTATATGATTTCTTCTTTGTATGCACCAGATTATGTTTCTCTGAGATGGCCTTGTTGCATAGTTCATAGCTATATGGTTTCTCCTCTGTATGCATTATCATATGA
>NC_051429.1:2729803-2734803 GCF_015228065.2 Penaeus monodon | reverse complement strand
AAACATTGGGATCAACTACAAACCCCAGATTTCAAATGCAAAATTTACAAACTTTTGCAGAGTTACTTTTATTAAGAACGATCACTACCCAAAATCAAAATTTGTTTAAAACCTTAAAACAGCATGACAAATGACTTACAAACTCAGGGTTCCGAAAAACCTTTAAAGTAGGGAAAATAAGTGAAATAAGTAAGACATTTCTGTTAGAAACAATACCTATCAGGGGCACGCAAAAAAACCGGACCAAAGAAGATCATGTAAGAAATATAGAGACATAAAACTTCTGAATTTAAATTAAAATTGCCTCTTAAATTTATAAATAAATTTTAAATATAATGGTTATTAGTAAAGAATAAACCATTTAATTAATTGGGATAAAATTTTGAATTGATCCTCCATCTTCCTTCATTTTTTATCTTCTTGTTTTTTTTCTCTTTCGCTTACTCTCTCCTCTCTGCTCAAATTTTCTCTCTCTTTCTCTAACTTCTCTCTCTCTTCTCTCTAATTCGCCTCTCTCTTCTTCTCATTCATCTCTAAATTATCACTACCCTCCATTCTTCTCTCTCTCTCCATATGTTAAGAGTAATCTATATTAATTATATACATTTATCTCACTTACATCATATATAATTTATTCACTAATCTATATTCTAGATTAAATTCAACAGATTAAAAAAATACAAACCCCAAAGAGATAGAACACCCTAAGAGATTAGGAACACCCAAAGTGGTTTGGAAGTGCAAGTGTCAGATTGAACCAAATCTAAGTGTAGGAAAAAGAGTGCAATTTTACAGAAACCAATGCATCCTACACAGTTTTTTCTTCCTTTTACCTTTTTTTTTTCTTTTTACCCCCCCCTTTTAGTTTAATTTATGCCCAAAAAAATTTTGTTTTAAAAGGGAAACCTCACTCCTAGGTTAGGAAAGTTTCAAAGGTTTTCATACTATGATCTTTTTTTTAAAGTATTTTTGGGTGTTTTTTTGGGATGAAAATTTCGGCTTACTAAATGTAATTTTTTACGTTATTAGACTGTCCCCCAAAAAAAAATCCTGATTGAAGTTAAAAAAATATATATAGGAGAGAGAAAAAATAAAGAATAATGATTCCATTTCTTTTGGAATAGTATGCAATAAGCCATCATTTCCCGTTTGGGCTCCGCAAAGAACAACAAACCCGCACCTCGTTAATAGCAAAAAAGGATATGGTGAAAAAAATAGTAAAAAAAAAACTAATAATAATAAAATTCCATTTCCCTGGAATTACCTTGGAGTTAGCATAAAAAACTCTATTTTGCTGGTTTAAAAAGGTTTGGGGTTTTGTTTTCCTTTGCTGGAGGCCAACAGGAGTGATAAACCAAAAACACTCGATCCAATCTAAAAAAAATTTAAGATTACGATCAAAAAAAAAAAAAAAAAATCTAAACCCTGGGTTCAGTTTATATGTAATCAGTGGAAAATAAAGGGAAATAATGTAATTTTAAGACTTATTATCTTATCTTATCTTGCCGAAATGATAAGTAAAAGAAGATGATAAATAATAAAATAATAAAAAAAATAAAATTAAAATTAAAAGTAAATAACAAAATAATAATAAATAATAATAAATAACTAAAAGTTGATAAATGAATAATAATAAATAAATAATAAATAAAATGATCAACTAATTTTCTCTATTATTTTCAATCTATCTAATTATCCCTCACCATCTCTATCTATTTTATCCCATCCACTACTCATCTATCTATCTATCAGCTATCAGATCCTTACACGATTTATCTATTTTACTTACTTATTTTATTATCTTTCTTTTAATTTCCTATCTCCTAACTCTTTTTCCTCCTTAAATCCTCTCGGAAAAAACAATAAATTACTAAAAGAAAAAAAAAATTCTATTAAAAGTTGAAGGAGACAGGCTTTGGGTTCGCTGCCGTTCGGTAAGTTGAATCCCGGGTTAAATTGTCGTTTGCGTAAGTTTAATCCGGAATAAAATTTTTGTTCCGTAAATACTTATATGATATATATATTATATATTGAAAAACGACATATATATATAAGATATAATATAATATATATTTATATATTATGATATATATATATGTGGTGTGGTGGGTTTGGGTTTTAATATTTTAATATATATATTTATAATATATATAAAATATTTTATATATTATATATATAGATATATTATAATATATAGATATAAAAATAAAATATATATTATATATAATTTTAATAAAGATAATATAATATATATATATGAATATATGTTATATATTTTAAATAAATATAACATTTTATACTAATTTATATATATACACATAATTTTAAAGTAAATATATTAAACATATACATAAAGTATGGGATTTTGATATATAATATAATATATATATATATAATATATAATTATATAATTACATTATAGATATTATAATATATATTATATATATATATAATATATATATATATATATATTATATATATATATATATATAGATATATATTATTTATATTCATATATATAAAATATTTTATAATATATTATATTAAATATAAAATATTATTTAATATAAGATATGGATATTAATGTATATATAAATTTTTATTAAACAAACAAAATGATTACCAAATATGTTACATATAAATGATAATGATAGATAGTTTGATATTTCAAAAGATATAATAAATATATATATATATATATATATATAATATATATTATATAATAATATAATAAATATAAACTGTATATATTTTGTGTAATTAGGTGTGTTTGTTTGTGGAGTGGTGTGGTTTTTGTATATTATATATTATATATATATATATTATATATATATATATTATATATTAATATATATATTATTATGTAATGTATATACAGCATATGGATATGTGCAATGTATGCTATATGTGTTATATATGCATACTCATTGTATATAAAATGTATAGTGTATAAAAAAAATTTGGGGATATAGAATTTTTATATTAGTTTACAACATCAAATCGTACAGTAATTATCTCAACTCACCGAAAAATTATGATTTTCCCAGCCCTATTGTTCCTTGTTTTTTGAGTCTCATATTCAATAAATGGCCACCGGACCCTATATTCGCTGCTGGAAATTGAGACTCCTTAGCTTTACAGTTAAAAAACGTAATATTTGACAAAATGAGTTCTTTTATCATTAAACACGAGCCTTAACTCTCTGTTCCGAACGGGCTTCCCTCATGGAGCTTGTCTCCACGTCTCCGCTTCTCCGCGTATCCCCGTCTTTATTTAATAAATAATCTTCACCCAATAAATATGATGGTCCCAATTAGTCGATTTTTTTCTATAAATGCAGCGTTAAAAATATATTAATAGGATATAATATAATATATATATAGATATATATATATAGTAAAATATATATATATATAATAATATTACATATAATATATATATATATTAATTATTTTATACATAAATAAAATAAATATATATTTTATAATATATATTTTATTTATATAATAAATATATAATATATATTATATATAATATATTATATAAAAAATATAATGTATATATTTTTATGAAATATATTAAAATATATAATTACTTATTATATTAAAATAATATATCATATAATATATATTTATATAATTATATATTTTATAAAAAATATATTATATATATATATATATATATAATGGTGTGTGTGTGTGTTGTGGTTTTTGGTGGTGTTATATTTTATATATATATATATATATATGTATATATATATATTGTTTTTTTTATATATAATATATAAAATAATTATATATATATATAGTAAGTATGATATATTAATATAATTATAATTTTATATTATATATATATATATAATATATATTTTTATATATAAAATTTTAAAAATATATAATTCACCCCCCCCCCCCCACCCCCCCCACACATACATACAAAATTCATGTGTGTAAAATATATATAGTGAGAAGATATATAATTTACATACCATTTAACATATTCCATATATATGTGTGCGGTTTGTGCACATAAGTATATATATATATATATATATATATATATATATATATATATATATATATATTATATATATAATAAAACAGAATCTCCAACTACTTATAGTATATATATAAATATATATATTATATATATATTATTAAAATAAAATATATATATATATTTTATATGATATATTACATACATCATCATGATCATGAAGGGGGCCAACGCCGCGAGGGCGTATCGCCGATCACCCTTTGCTTCCAGCCACGAGGATCCTCGAAGAAAGTACCCAGCAGGCCCACGCTATCTTAATTCCTTGAGACAGGTCTCGTGAGCTGTCCAAAGCATGATCTCCTGGTTTCCTACAGGTTCCTCACCAGGTTGTCTCGCAGAGAGACAACCTGATGGCAGGGTCGTCCTAAGGGAAACGAGGTAGGTGGACAAATTTGTTGAGTTGGGATCCGGATTATGCAAGTAAAAAGTCAATCTCACGTTGTAACCGTCGGTTGGAGATGTGGGGCTGCCAACTATTTCCCATGATCTGGCGAGAGATGTTAGAAAAAGGCATCAAGATTTAGATCAAGCATGGATAGCGTCCAGGTTTGCTTATAGAGCAAAAAGGAGTATAAGGCCTTGAGACAGAAGCTTGGTTTCCTTTCTGGGGGATAAGTACTGACATCTTGGTGATCGAGTCATGGCTCCTGTTTCCAGACCAATCCATCTACGATTCCTGTGGACAACCCAGAGATTTTGGACTACGCTATAAGGTATGTAAACTTTTCAGTAACTTCAAGTCCTCGCCGCAAGCTGGATCGACTGAACGGTTCCCTAAATGGCCCCAAAGTCCTGAATCTTGGTCTTGGTCCAGGAGAACTTAGCTAGGGGCATGCATCATTTCTAAAGCATCAAGCCCACAGTTGATCCATGGACTCAGATAAGTGAAAATCGTCGCAAAGTCAAGGTCTGAGACTTGATATTGCCTAGTGTTTTCCACATGA
>NC_051429.1:2714803-2717303 GCF_015228065.2 Penaeus monodon | reverse complement strand
GATTACTTTTTAATGAGAAAGATTTATTGCCAAATCTCACAGCAGTATGGCTTTTCTTTTGTGTGTACTCTCATGTGATTCACTGACAATTTCTGCGTGAGAAGGCCTTATGCAAATCCTACAGCTGTTATGGTTCTCTTTTCTGTGTACTCTCATGTGGATTATTAGGTTCGATTTTACTGAGAAGTCTTACTGCCAAATCTGACAGTGGTATGATTTTCTCTTGTGTATGCACTCTTCATATGCCCTAACTACATGACTTTTCAAAAGAAGGCCTTATTGCAAATCCACAGCTGTAGGTCTCCTCTTTCTATGCATTCTCATATGGATCACTAGACTATGTTTATGTGAGAAGGCCTTGTTGCAAATCTCACAGCTGTATGGCTTTTCTTTTGATGTACTCTCATGTGACTTTCTAAGGACGATATTTCTCGAAAAACCTTGTTACAAATCTTTCACAACTGTTGCTTCTCCTCGTGTGGGCATTCTCCTAGACGCGCTAGAGTAGCTCTATGCGAAAAAGTTCTTGTTGACACAAATCTCACATTTGTATGGCTTCTCCTATGTATTGTACTCTCATATGAATGCTATTTAGATTGCTTGAGAAGTCTTTCGTTTCCCCAAATTGAGGAAGGTATTGCTTCTCCCTTAGATGTGTCTCATGTGCCCACCAGATAACTTTTCAATAAGAAGGTCGTGCAAATTTCACAGATGTATGGCTTCTCTTTGGTATGTATTCTAATGTGCTGTAACAAGAATCTTCTCTCAGAATATTCTTACGGCAGTGTCACAGCTATATGTTTTCTCATGTTCTCACCAGATTTATGCCTTCTGTGAGATGGCTTGTTGTAAAAGTTCATAGCGGACATGGTTTCTCATCTGTATGCATTGTCATATGATTAATAAAAACTAGATTCACCCCTGATGGGAAGGCCTTGTTGCAAATCTCACAGTTGTATGGCTTCCCTCTGTGTGTACGTCACACATGCTTTTCCCCTAAATCGCTTTAGGATGGAAGTCTTATTGCAAATCTCACAGTTGTATGGTTTTCATTTGTGTGGATCCATGTGAAAGTTGATGTGACTCTTTTGAGAACTTCCCTGCCACACACCTCACATTCCCCCCCCCCCCACAACATTTCCTTATGGATTCCACTTTAGATGTTGTTTCTTCCTTCAGTCTTTCCCATACATCACTTGAACCCATATGATGAACACGTTTCCCACAGTCCCTTAGCCCAAAGGGCACTTTTGACATGTTTACAATCTTAACCAAAGTTACATGAGGTCTTTGCATGTGCCCATGTCGTAGATCATGAAGGTTATGAAAAAAAATGACTTTCATGTATTCACATGTATGTACACACTCATTTCTTGTTTCATTCTCCATAATCAAGTGTTCCTCTAATTCCAAGCATGCTATCCTTCGGGGAAAATCTTCGCGAGCTCTTCTTTGACGCCGACTCAATGCCGACTATTTCCTCTCCCGTGAGTGGGCCAAAGGCAATTCCCCATCACCAAGGGACACTCATCGTCACCCTGTGAAACGGACAATAGAACTTAAATAACAGACTGCTTTTAACACATACTAAAAAATTAAATGTCAAGCAATATACAATGATATTCACATATATACGTAAAATATATAGAATGCATTGATATATACATAATACATATATAAATATATATTCATATATATCTATATATATATATAGTATATATATATATATATATATATATATATAGATAAATAAATAAAAAAATTAAAAATAAAATAAAATAAATACATATATATATGATATATAGATTATATATATATATATATATATATATAATTATGTTTTTATTTATTTTATTTTATTTTTTTATTTATTTAGATATATATATAGATAGATATATATAAGATATATTCTATATATATATATATATATATATGAATATATATTTATATATTTTTATGTATATATAAATGCATTCATATATATTTTTGTATATATGTGTATAGTCATGTATATGTGCTTGACATTTAAATTTTTAGTATTGATGTTAAAGCAGTCTTTATTTTTTAGTTCTATTGTCCGGTTCACAGGGTCGCTGACGATGAGGTGTCCTGGTGATGGGATGCTTTGGCCCCACTCACGGAGAGGAAATAGTCGGCATTGGAGTCCGGCGTCAAATGAAGGACTAGCGAAGATTTCCCCGAAGATGCAGCTTGGCAAATTAAAGAGAACCACCTTGATATGGAGATGAAACAAGAATGATGTGTGTAACATAAATGTGATACATGAAAGTCATTTTTTTCATAACCTCAGATCTAACACATGAGGCACATGCAAAAAGACTCATGTAACTTGGTTAAAGATTGTAATGACATGTCAAAAGTTGACCCTTTGGGGCTAAGGCTGTGGGAAGACGTGTCATCAGATGGGGTTTCAAGTGATTGTATGAGGGAAAAGACTGAAGAAAGAACACATCTAAAAGTGGAATCCATAAGGAAATGT
>NC_051429.1:2674792-2704703 GCF_015228065.2 Penaeus monodon | reverse complement strand
ATTGAGGGGGACTTTTCCCCTTCTTACCTGGTTTGGGAGCCCGGGAACCATTACGATTCCCATTTTTTTCCCCTTTTGGGAAAAGCTGGAAAGGCTCCAGAGTGACAACATGTGATGTTCCAGAGGGAATGGTCGGGGATTGCGTAGGTCGTCAGGGAGAGAGCTAGTCTTTGTAATTTGTAGTACTCATACAAATTAGAATTCTTCATTTCCTCACCCCCCCCCCCACCCACCATGGAGTCCAACGAGGAGAACTATAGTTTGGCTCAAAATCTCCCAACAGCCACAGGGGTAATGAGGAAATATACGCAGCCACTGTTACAGTACTGATGGCAGTCGCAGGACCTATGCGCTGCCGACTGAATAGTACCTGCTTGACCCTAGCCATATTTAAACCACCCCGATTGATTTTGACCGGGTCCTTGATCAAGCCCACCCGTCTAACCAAATAAAGGACCAAATAGGTGTGTTGCTAGCTGCAGGGCGCAGCGTGCAGCATCGCTAAACCCTCCAGACTCCTGTCTCCTGGTATTACGGGATGCCACGCACGGCAAACACACGTGGGAGATTTTCTGCCTGGGCCCCAAGATGAGATAAAACCAGGGGTGGGTGCACCATCCCCTCTCATAGGCATTTTGTCTCATCTCTCACTGGTGACCCCTCCAGTATGGGTAGCCCTCTGGTCCGGCTCACCAGATCATTGGGACCTCAAGCCCCCCCCGCCGTGGCAAGGCGGCTTCCGTTAGGGGGGCATCTTGACAAGATAGAACTTCTTTTCGTTGTTTTGTTTGACAAAAAGTCACCTGCTCTATTTGTTTTGGGCCATGCCACAGTGTGTATTGTGTGGGTTGTTAGTATTACCTGTGGCGAAGTGAGGATGAGGCCACCTCTGCCTGACTCATAAATCTGCTTTGATCACTGTTTCAAGGTTTACCTATCATTTGCCCAGATTATTTTTAGGGCAGATCAGCTTTTTTTTTAACATTTGGGTGATGACTATTTTGTAATACTGGATGATTGCCACAGGCTGAAGAGGCTTCTCTTTCCTGAGGGCCTGAGAATGTTCACAACACCGACTCGAACCAGAAATCATTCCTGATGGCCCTCCAAAAAAAAAACAACAAAGATGGGGGTAAATGTATATGACGGGGGCTCGGGTTTAAACAATCTTGGGAGATCCAGGGGAATTGGAGTTTTGGGTGGAGGGAATGGAAGATTTTGGTCATGGCAGGCAAATTAAATAGCAAAAAGAGATACAAAAAAAAGAGAAGGAAAAAGGGAAATGGTAAATTCCATGTCATATTTCATTGGAAAATGTTATAAAAATTAGATAATAGAAAAACTTAACCAAGATCTGGCCACAAAGGATTCCACCCAGTGTTGCATGAATGAACCAGTGAATGAACCAAAAGCTTTTCTGACACGGAGTCTCGGTCCTTGGTCCCCCCTCTTCATCCCAATCACTATTTTTTTCACTCCCAAATACACACCTGACCATTGATTATACATATAAAGTAATTGGGTTTACCTTATGATTAAAGTGAGGATAGCTGGGGAGTGACAAACTTCTGGGGTTATTTCTCCTGGAATATAGCTATTTATTTCACTGAAGTTCGTGGACTCCCAGAGATTGAATCATTTTTTTTTTTCAAAAAAATTGGGAAAGAATTCAGAATCATAAGTAGTACTTAAAACTGAAGCTGTATTTAAATTTTAAAAAAAGCATACATGATACAGTAAAAACCAAATATTTAGGATTGAACATTTGATACATCCACATATCAGTATAATATAGATTAGAAAACAAACCCAAAAAAAAAAACGGTAATTTATTTCTAATAAGTTGACAATGATTGATCATGACAAACTATATCAACGATAGGATACCACCCCAGTAAAGTTGTATGCTAGAAGGCGAAAAGGCTGTCCTTAGTTGCTTGAGGACTGAGGATACATTTCTGTCATTTTCCTCAAAATTTATTGGCTTCTGGGTGATTACTTTTATATTGTTTATTGATTGTTAATTGAATATATATGTGGGTGTATATATTGTTATGTATATGTGGGAATATATATATAATTATATATAAATTTCTGTTTATATTATTTTTATATATATTTGTTTATAATTTTATATATATATATATATATATATATATATATTTTTTTTTTTTTTTTTTTTTTTTTTTTTTTTTTTTTTTTTTTTGTAAAAAAAAGCTTATAAAAAATATATTTAATTAAATAAAATATATTTTTTTAAAAGTTGTTGTGGTTTGTTTTTTTTTTATAATATATATATATTTTATATATATATATTATTATATATATATATAAAATATTATGTGTGCCTTTCTCACACACACACCCCACCCCATATATATATTATATATATATTATATATATTAAAAATAAAATTTTATATAATATATACATAAAACAAAACCCAAAAAAAAATATTTATATATATATATATATATATATATATATATATATATATATATATATATTAAATTGTTAATATATATATATATTATATAATATTAATATATATATAAAATTATATATATATTTTATTTTAATTAATATTATATTATTATATTATATAATATATTATATATAATATTATATATACATATATATATATATATATATATATATTATATATACTTCACGCATACATATGTATATGTTATATATAATATACTAATATATATATATCATAATATATATATATATATATATTATATATAATATATATATATAATACAACTCATAAACATGAATAACCCTTTTTTGGTTTTATTTTCTGAGTGTATGTACATGTCATACCCTCTGTTCATGAACGTGACAACACAAAATCAGGGTATTAGGCTTTACTTGATTAGCGACACTCCTGCTTGCTTGCCTTGCTTGCTTTGCTTGAGATTGCGAAGTTCGGCTTCCCCGGGCCTTTCACTTATGGCCGGCCTGTGTCACTTTTTATGGCTGTCTCATTTGTTTGTCTGACACACTCGGTGCTTACCGTGGTACTGGATTTGCAAGCAGGCGCTCCTGTAGTCCGTGGTGTAATCATCTCGCATAATCCTCTTTACCAGGCACTACGGCTGTGTTTCTGCGGGCTTGGCTTAGGAATTGCGTTGTTCCGCAATTCTCTAAGTAATGTCAAGTGTGGCGTCGGCTTCGCCGCAATGCATGCAACCCTCTCTTCAAACGTTCTATGTTTGTATAATCTGCCATGCACAGTGGTAACCTGTCGCATTCCTGTGCAGAATGAATCGGTACCGTCTGTTGTTATTTCAGAGTGCCTGTGGTTCATAGCCTGTGGCACTGAGTACCACTGGGCGAGTGGGATATCTCGTTTCCTCTCTGTGAGCTGGCGGAGGAAGGAGTTGGCTGATCACCGTACAATTCCTCCTACATAGTATGGCGTTTCTTCGTGGCTCTGATGTCTTACATGGGATTGGGGGGCAGACCCTTGCCGATTTCGGCTATCTGTCAAACAAGCTCATTGCCTCTGATCCCTATGTGGCTGGGAACCGCAGTTTATGAATAATTCGTTCTACCCTGTGCAAGAATCCTCTTGTGCCATGTGAGGATGGTAGTCCAGGAAGTTAGATTATTGTCAGTGGGTGAGCCGCTGCTGAAGACCAGTCGACCGGCTCCTTGTGACGTCTGTGTGTATGAACCACGTGTCCTTCCCTCGAGCGGACGCGTGGCTCAGTGCTCCCATGATAGCAACTGCCTCTGCCCTGTACAAGGAGGACGTTGTCTGTTACTCCTCTGGATTTTGTGGCATCCCTTGCTGCGAAGTCGGCGCCTGCAGTGTATGGGGCAAGGGATCCGCATCAGATCCATCCGATGTAATATGTTCTGCTCTCCCGGGGGGTGATGGTTGCAATGACCCTCTGGGTTTCTGCCTTTTAGAGCTAGGCTGCGTGACAAGTTGCCGTTCTTTGTTGCTTTGCTAGTCCTCATGACCGAGAACTCCTATGCGACAGATGTTTATTGTTGCCCACGGTGCGGAGGCTTTCGACAAAGTCAAGGGTGAGGGATTCCATGCCCTTGCCAGTAGTGGGTTCTTTCTGAGTCTGATCGGCGCTATTAACCAAACCCTGGCTGTGTGAGACAGCCAGGAGGTGTTTGTAAACAGCTCATTATCTTTTCTATGCAATCTGACTATTTTAATGTCTTAGGCTTGTGTTCCTGGGAGCCTGGATGACCTTGATAAGAATGGTCCTGCCGTTAGATAAAATTCGTGAGGCCAAGGGGAGAAGGTTGTCTCCACTAGGAGGTTGAGGACCTTCGCCCACCTTGGGGCCCCAGAAGGGACCCTGGGGCTTCGTTTTGGACTGTCTCCAGTCGGTCTTTATTTTTTATCTTAATGCCAATCAGACGGGGGGAGGCATAGTTACAAGGGGCCTGACAGCATGTACATAGAATGATCTTAGTACTCTGTGTCGGGCCCCCTATGCGTCTTCCACTCATTGCTCTCATGACAGACAGTCTTGCCTTTGTTCGGTCAAGCAGGTGCTGGACCTCCTTGCAGAAGGAGAGGGCCCGTCTATCCTTACCCCAAGGTAGGGGTGTCCTGAACCCACTCCAAGTCCACCCCCTGGATTTCAGACTTGTGCCTTGAATTCTCTGTCTCAGAGCCATAGCTTTGGCTGCAGAGATCTTTAGTCCTTCCTGCAACACCCCTCGGATACCAGGTCCAGAAAACGCTGGGCTTTGTTTAGGAAAGTGTGGTCCATTTGGAGATGATAGAAAAGATCGTCTGCATAGGAGATGATCTTGCACCCACGGGGAGGTTTATGTGAGGATACAGGACATTAATGTATTAAAAAGGGCTGGACTGAAAAACCCACCCTGTGGCATTCCATTTTCTAGTGGCGAAATGGATAGTGTCATATGCATATATTTTGTCTTATATTTGCGTAATGCGAACATTGTCAATCTTAGTAAGGGTTTAAAATGGATTTCCTTTTCTTGGTTGGTTACCCCTCAAGACGAGAGTGCACCACCACCGTCATTACCTCTGAATAAGAAGAAATGATCATATTATCATCCTCGCTATATGAAATTCGGGCGATATGATTTTGTATTTGTGTCTGTTTGTTTGTACTAAAGGCAATATGAAGACCTTAAAAAGACATATTGATTAAGCAACGTATTTTATAACCCTTTTTGATTGCAATGAATTCTTAATATTGGGATGTTTTGGCGATTTTAAGTAACCAAAGTGTCGAGACTTTTACCATTATTGCTCCAGTAACGGAATATGGGGGAATGCGTCTCGGGGGATGGAGGCTTCCCTTTTCTGGTACTTTGCGTGTGTCAGCAGCTGTATGCATTTTTGTTTGATTGTGTGTTTCTTCCTCTTATTCTTATTCTTTTATTGCTTTGGAGAGGAGTAGAGACCCCCTTTAGGTGAGCGTTTTAGTCATCATTAGAGGGACATTTATGGATTATGATGAATTAAAAGGGGTGGTCACTCGTCTGTAGCAGGATTAATTATCGATTCAGTTACAAATCCAAACATGGTGAATATTGTGGTGTGAGGGGGGGGGGGCGGGGGAGGGAATGGGGGAACTAGTACGTCCATCGGTCTTTTGTGCTATTTGTTTTTTTTGCGTCTTCTTCCTCTACCATTATGCTTCCTATCGGATATGAGGGAATGTGGATCGGGGCAGTAGGAACGGAAGGCGGTGTTCCCTGTTCTCGGACTTTGCGTATGTCAGCAGCTGGGTGCATGTTTGTTTTTTTCGTGTGCTTCTTCTTCCTCTTTTTCGATTCTTCTTTTACTTCAGAGAGGAGGAGACATCCTTCAGGTGAGCGCGTTAGGCATCATTAGAGGGACATTTATGGATATGATGAATTAAGAGGGTGATCACTCTCTGTAAGCAGGATTAATTATCGATTCAGTTACAAGATCAAACATGGTGCATATTGCCAAAGGGTTTTTTTTGCAATCGAAATAAAAAGGGATATATTTTATGACGAATTTTTATAATCCTTACACTTAATTGTATTCTTATTCCTGGTACAGTGAGAGAGGAGCAGAAATTATCGGTCATTAGCAGGCCTGTGTAAACCTATTTATTATTGATTTTGACAGTTTCAGTCATTAGGAGAGGACGTTCCCTCGTCTGTAACAGAATCAATTCTCGATCTCGGTACAAGTTTAACATGGGAATATTGCGGTATGGGTGGGAGGAGCCGCGGGTGAGCATCTGTAGCACCCGCCTACGGTAATGATTTCGGTTTTCGGATATGGTATCTTTCTGTTATGATGTACTATTTTGGACTGTAAGGTATGTATGTTAGTCATCGTTAGCTAGGCTTAGTGGTTACTCATGATCATTAACCTGCTTTCAAATCTCGATAAGGTTGTGTGATTACGCGGTGATCATTGATCTATGTCAACCTGCATTGGGGGAGATCCTCGTCTGTACATCACGGTTATGAGTAATGATTTCGGATACGGATATTTATTAGTTAATCACTTTCAGTGGTCATCTTTCTGTTATGATGCACCCTTTTCAACCGTAAGGTTGTGCGCGTTAGCCCTCGCTAGCTATGTCTAGTTTGCCTCGTGATCATTATCCTGGGTTTCACTCTCGACAAGGTTGTGTGGGTTACCTTGTATTTATTTTGGGGGGGATACTCGTGGTAGTACATCATTTTTTTCATTATTTCTCTTATGATGCGTCATGTAAAGAACATAAAATGCACATGTGAAAGTAGGTTAAGATTTCCGGGGAGGATTATGTTGTTGTGGACATTGGTTGCGGTTTTTCGGTTTGTGTTTCGTCAAGGTCACTGATTACGTCACGGTCATGACCTACTTTCACATTTATGTACATGTGTGAAGGGTGTCGGATTCGTCCACCTACATTATCCTGCTTTCACTCTCGATAAGGTTGTGTGGTTACGCTGTGATCATTTAAACTATTCACCGGTCAACCCGCATTGGAGGGGATACTCTTTTGTAGTATATCATTTGTTTCATTATTCCCCTTATGAGGCATCATGTACGAACATAAAATGCATATGTGAAAGTAGGTTAATGATTTCCGGGTATTGATTTTTGTTGTTGTGGACATTTGGGTTTCGGTTGCGGTTTGTGGTTTCGTCAAGGTCACTGATTACTCACGGTCACTGACCTACTTTCACATTCATGTACGTGTGTGAATGTGCAGCGTCTGTCGTATTACCTACTACTTATAGTTTGTTTAATTTAGGTATATATTTATCTCAATAATTCTCTTTTCTCTACTTTACAAGTGACTGAGGCAATAAACCCTTTATGTTTACTATGTATACATCTGGATATATATGGTAAATAAACATACATGCATATATGTTTATAATATATTAGTATGTGTTGATGTACTGTACATTCATAGCTCCTCCAATAACCTTTTTTGCGTTACTTGGTTATCCCAGTACCGCAAGGTATGGCCAGCAGATAAGCGAAGCATCGGCCACTGTCTGTTTAGATTATTAACTTATGATTTGAGAGCTAACTGCCCAAATTAGCGGCATTAGGTTGGTTTATTTAGAGCCTAATGCCCTAAAATCAGGGAATTAAGGGTGGTTATTTGAGATGCTTGACCCAAACTCAGGGCATTAGGATGGTTTCTTGAGAGCCTGATGCCCCAAATCGGGGCTTAGGTGGTCTATTTGAGAGCCACCTAATGCCCAAAAACCAGGGCATTAGGTGTATTTGGTTGGTGAATATTCAGTAAGTGTGGCTTTTAGGCCAGGTTATTCTCCATCTGCAAAGTGCCCGTTGCCTCCCCGCGTACTGTTAATCCTTATTCTGACTTACGCACTTCTTGCTTGCTTTCTGTGTGGCTTGTATTGCGCCTACGGGAAGTTGATCTTCGAATTTAAGGGTCCTTTCCTCCCCGCTGTAATAAGTATATCTCTTTCTGTGTGGTACTTTTTGCTTTGATGGTCATTTTGCAAAGTGTGTGTTTAGTCTTTTGACAGGCCATATCAGGTAGGATTAGACTGTTTTCCTTGCAGACCACCATGTCAAAACTGTCACAATGGTCTGTCTTCGGAGGGCTTTGCGCACTCACGGCGAGTAGTCGAGTCACACAAGCCGTAAACCAAATTGTACTTTCTATTTCATTTTCATTCGCCATCACCCCAACCATGAACTAAGTCTTCTTTCAGAATATTTCAGTCGTCAAGGCCCCAGACAGATTTTTTCGTGACGTGGCCATGGAATAATCCAGTGAGTTTGATTGCGTTTATTATAAATGTGCCTCAATTTAGTCACCGAAAAGTGTATTCATCAATCAGTACTTAATTACTTACGTCTGTCCTATTTCATCTTGATTCTTGGAATATTCTTAGTTTTATTTTTAGATTGAATAATATTGTTAAATAACAATTAATATTTATGTCAGTAATGATAACGCAATGTTATATGAATATCTATTAAAAGAGAAAGGTCCCAGAACTCAAAGAAATAAGGTCTCAATGGCAAATAATTGCCTAAGAACCATACTCGTAATGACCATAAATCGTGTTGGTGCAGTTGGGTTTTATATGAGTATCAATATTAGTTTCATTTGACATTATCATCCTTCATATGAGAGGACAATATTCCTTTTTCATGGCTGGTGGAAATATGAAAATAAGAGTTAATTTTTATATGTTATTTTTTTTTACAATATTTGTATCATATCCTTTGTTATAATTATTATTAACAAGCTGATTAGCATGACTAGAATCATGATTTTTATTATCCTCCTCATAGGAATAAAGAAAAGGGCACGAGGAAAAACCAAAGTAAACAAGCGAACGTTCCTAGGGCTGAGTTGCATTGCATTGCTGCGCAAGAAAGGCACATGTAGTCGGGCTAGCGTTAGGAAGGTAAGCTGTGTGAGAGAGAATGATGTCGCTTTTCATAATGTAAGGTTTGGGAAGAATTTTGTTCTTGGTTTTACAAAGCATGTAATGTGGGCGTAATCTGCAGTTGTTTACAGTAGTGTGTATATGATATACAGTTATGTACATGTTGACTATATATATTAATATATATATATATATATATATATATATATATATATATTATATATATATATATATATATATATATATATATATACTATATATATATATATATATACATACATATATAAGATATATATACATTATAATATAGATATATTCATAATATATATTTTAATTACATTTGCATAGAAAAATAAACAATATATTTCAAATATGACTACCTATGCCCTTTGTTAATATGACTGCTAGAAATAAAAATAAATATTATATATATATATATATATATATAGATATATATATATATATATAATATATCTATATAATATATATATATATTATACTATGTACATACTGGAGATATTAGTATCAAGTTTCTAGGTATGTGTATCCTGTTTATTTACATATGTATATATGTAGGTATAATGTGTTTCTATGTTTATATAGTAATATATTTAATATATACATATGTATGTTGTATATATACAAATATATATGGATTTACCCTATTTATCTATCAATCTACAAATATAGCAATTATATGTATATACATGTATGTTATTACATAGTATATATATATATATATATATATATATATATATATATATGACATAAAATGCACACCACATACATAGATAGATAGTAAATGAAAATATGTTTAAATGTATAAATAGCCGAAAAAATATATATATGTATATATATATATATTATATATATCTAATATATATATATATATTATATCTATATATATCTATATAATATGTGTGTGTGTGTGTGTGTGTGTGTGTGTGGGTGTGTGTGGTGTGTGTACACAAACACACATACATATATATTGGATATATACAAAGGACTATATAATTCTATAAATCATATATTTAAAACACATGAATATTGTATGATAGTTGTGTGTGTGTGTGTGTGTGTGCCATTATATAGAATCATAATCTAGATATATATCTAGATATATATATATAGATTATATATAATATATATATATGTAGTATAGAGGTATATATAAGCATATCTGTCTATCTATATATAATTATATATGCATTTCATATGAAGAAAAAAAAATAATTAATTAATTATTTATAGGTAGACATAAATATTATAAAATATATACATGCTTATCTCTATAAAATAAATTATAGGATATATATATATATATATATATATATTATACATATATATATATATATTTATATATATAGATATATATAATATATATATGTATAGACATATATGTACAAATATAGTATACTGACAATGTTACATGATAAATAAATGTACATAAATATATATGTGTGAAAAGATGTATGGATGTATATAATATATATATATCTAATATATATATACTATATATATATTTATATTAAATATATATATATATATTATATATATAATATATATATAATATATATAATATACATATACATATTTTTTTTATTACATTTTTTTTGTGTGTGTGTGTCGTGGGGGGGGGGGGTCATTTTGATGGAAGCGCAGTCATTTCTAGAAAAATATCACCTGTGTTGGGAGCATCGTATTATTAGGTAAACATTTGATTGAAAATACTTATATATGTTTACCCTATGTATATACAAAACTATATATAAAATAACATATAAAGTATATAGTAACATGTTTATATATATATGAATAGTAATATATAATACATATAATTGTTCTACATACACATAAATAGTATGCATTTGTGTGTATATATGTATATTTGTATTCTATTATAGATATTTAGTATAGATATAAATGTATAATTGTAATGACTAGACATATACTATATACGGTTTATTTGCGAAAGGGACAAAGGCGCATAGAGCTGTAAAAATTATTCGAGTTACACCTTAAATCTAACATCCCATTTATAAAATTGTCCCTGTCGCGGAAAGGGAGTCAGAGCGCATAGCTATTCAACCAAACCAACTTATGTTCAAATTACACAAACAACGTTATAATAAGTACTCACGAAAGAAAGGTAAGATTATTGATTTTACATTCTTTAGAAGTTTTATGGACACGACCAAATCATTGTTATTAACAAGTCTCAGTATTATACTTTGTAATTCACCGAAAAAAGGTAGCTAGCTTAGACTATGATACAGAATAATTATACATTCATTTAATGCAATTTTAGTCAAGCTACTATTAGCCAAGAAAAATATCTTGAATAATTAGCCAAGAGGAAAAATCTAAACTCGTAATCCACTGAGGGGAGAGGAGACGTGGGCATGGACGTGGAGGAGGAGTGCAGCGAGGACGCGGAGACGTCGGAGACAAGGGCCTGGGGGAAGGACGTTCGGGATGAGAGCGTAGGCTCGCTGTTTATAAATGAGTATAAGGAATCATTGGTCGAACATTACGTATTACTGTAGAAGCAAAAGGATTCTCACAGTCCAGGCAGCAAATATAAGGTTCCGGTGGCCCCTTTCGGTGAGTGTAAGACTCACAAAACAAGGAACCAATAAGAGGATCGGAAATCATAAATTTCGGTGAGTTGAATAATTACTGTACGATTTGATGTTTTTGTAATACTAAATTTTTGTTCTAATGCTTAAATATGTACTTATATTATCCAAAGTTATAAGATATATACACATATATATATATATATATATATATACACATTATATTATATATATATATATATATTATATATATATATAATATATATATATATATATTATATTAATCTATATACATTACATAACACACACACACACACAAACCACACACACACAAACACACACACAACACACACACACACACACACACAATATATGAGATATTTTATATGTATGTGATGTAATACTTATGATGTTTTATGTATATATACACATATATTTATATTTATACATATATATGTAAGTATATTTATACATATAATTACATATATATAGAATATTTGTGTATATATATGTACGATTTGATGTTGCTGTAATGCTAAATTTTTGTTGTAATACTAATATTTACTTATATATCCAAAGTTTATACACCTATTATACCATACAACACAACAACACACACACCACACACACACACACACACACACCAACACACACCACACACACACATCAATAAGATATAGATAGTATATATATAGATATCAATATATCTATGATAATGATATCTAGAGATAGATATAGTATGTAAAACACATTTATAGTATATATATATATGATATTATGATATAATATATATATAGTATGAGAGAGGGAAATAGAGAGAGAGTATATATAGAGAGATGGAAGCAACAAGGAGATATAATGAGAGAATAGTATAGATATAGAATATATTATATATATATATATATATATACTATATATATATATATATAATATATGTTAAATGACACAGTAGATAGATGAGAATATCTGAGTATAGATATATAGATATATATATATATAATATAATATATATGTAATACCCATTTAGATATGATATATATACTCTAATATATATATATAATATATAAATTATATATATATCGTTAATATTCTATATATATATATAGATACATATATATATGTATATATATTATGTATGTATATTATATAGTAACCTAGATGTATATTTTATACTACATTTAACCGAATATATAAAATTATGGTATATGTGAAATTAACTATATATACCCATATGGACATTTAGTATACATAATAGTACATCTTATATACCATACTTTATGTACTATAACATATAGCGTATACACACACACATTATAGATATATAATATATAAATACTATACATAATATCATTATATTCACATATATGAATATATATACCTTATATTGAGCATATATTACGCGAACCTGGCCATTTTTAACCGGATTCAACTTACGCGAACTTCAAACAAGCCAAATCCGCCGTCTCTTTCAACATCAAGAAAAAACGAATTTTAGTTAAGATTAGATCTTTTTTTTTTCTTTTTTTCCCGATTTTCGAGAGGATTGAAGGAGAGTTAAGGAGGAGATAAAGAGGGTAAGTAAGATAAAATAAGGAAAAAGAAGTAAGTAGATCGATAGATAGATGGGGTAGAACAGACAGATAGATAGATAGATATTATAGATAGGACAGATCGACAGAGAGAGAGATAGGTAGCAGATGGAAAGATGGATCGATAGAATGATAGATAGATAGATACAATAGATTAGATAGATAATAGATTAGGATAGATAATAGATAAATAGATAGATAGATAGGCAAATAAGATAGATAGTATACATATGATACATAGATAATAGATAGAGAAAATAAATTTATTATTAGTTTATTTATACTTATTTGATTATTATTTATTTAGTCAGTATTTATTTTTTTATTATTATGATTATCTTATTATTACTAACATCTTTTATTATTATAAGATAAGATAATAATTTAATCGTAATTTTGAATCTTTAGCCGTGTGATTTGAGTCCTTTGGGGTGTCGCCTAAATGTTGCG
Source organism: Penaeus monodon (assembly GCF_015228065.2). Taxonomy (NCBI): domain Eukaryota; kingdom Metazoa; phylum Arthropoda; class Malacostraca; order Decapoda; family Penaeidae; genus Penaeus; species Penaeus monodon. The sequence continues at coordinate 2,691,214 of NC_051429.1, read as the reverse complement.
CTCGCAAAGAACAACAAACCCCGCGTCCTTTTTATATATATATTATATAAAATATATTATATATTATATATTACTATATATATATATATATTATATAACACGGCTCGGGTTTGTTTATGTGCTTTGAGGAGCACCAACAAGAAAGTGGAAGCTTTATGATAGTCATAACCGAAATATAAAAAAACTATAAAACAATGAGAAAATTAATAATAAAAATAATAAGTAATAATATATAATATATAATAATAGTATAAGAAAAAATAATACTAAAAATAACAATCAAAATATTAATTTAATAAGCTCTTCTTCATAAAAAAGGAGTAAATGATAAACACCCCCCAAAAAAGAAGGAAATCATGAGCCAAAATAAATGAAACCTAAAAAGTACTATACGAATAATGATATAAGTAATAATAATGAAATGTAGCAGCTCGGGGATAGAAAAATATATATGTGTTTATATAACTGATATCAATATGTGTATGGGGGCGTGTATTTGTAGTGTGGTGTGTTTGTGGTGTGTGTTGTGTTCATATATATATTCATACACACCACACACACACAAACACACACAAACACACACACAAACCCACACACACACACACATATTATATATAAATCAATATATATATATATTATATATAGATATATATATATATATTATATATATAATGAATGAAATCTTAAATCATAATGCTCATAAAATAATCTTAAATAAATGCTCATAGTAATCTCGTACGGAATATAGAATATAATAGATATATATTATTATATATATATATATATATATATATTTATATATATATACTATATGTGGGTGTGTGTGTGTGTGTGTGCTGATTGTGTGGTGTGTTGTGTGTGTGTGTGTGTGTTGTTTGTCTGGTGTGTGTGGTGTGTGTGTGGTATATTATAATATAATATTATATTATTATATATATATATATATATATAATATATATATATGTGTGTGTGTGTGGTGTGTGTGGGTGGTGGTGTGTGTGTTGTGTGTGTTGTGTGTGTGTGTGTGTGTGTTTGTGTGGTGTGTGTGGTGCATAATATGATCTCGTATGGTATGTATACATGTAGTGTGTGTTGAGTTGAATAGTATAAGAATGTAATATAATTATTGTGAAAATGTCCATAAAAAGGTATATACATTAGTTGAAGCCGCACTGCCACCTCACACATGCTGAATGACCATTGTCAATGGACGTAAGGATATGGAATTTTTTTTTTTTTTAGTTTTTTGTTCATGTAATAGAATAGACGTATGAATGAAAAGGCTGCTTGACTGCAACAAATGCATTTAATACAATTTGTAATTTCGAACTAGAATTTACATATGTATTTCTGAAGATGTAATGTAAAAACACTTGAAATCACTATCTAGTGGTGCATATATCTTTCATTTATGCCTTTTCAAGATGCTGGTTTAACAATAAGTTAGCTTGAATTCTTTTCTCATGGTTTTTAGGAAAAAATCAATGCCAACTAATAATTTCGACATATACAAGATAAATATTACACGGAGATGCAAATATAAATGTGGTCTCTGCCTGGGACTCGTATATATCAAAATTACTTCCTTGAATCAAATTTACATTTCGTAGAAAAAAAAAATATATATACTAATTTATATAGAATACAAGAGGTTTACTCCTGTAATCCTGATCTAAAATCATGCTAGAAGTCTGAAACTCTTGTATAAATCAGCCAAACGACTTCACATCTGTGACTTACTGATGAAGGGAGGGCATCTTCTTCGAACACCTTGGTGAAAATCGGGCCCATCTCTCTAATCATCCCAGCAGTGACAGCAGTGTATGTGGATGAAAAGTCTTTGAGAGACTAAAACAACAAGTCATATTGTTAAAACTTATCAAACTTGACAAAAATACAATAAGAAAAACATATACAGCACAAATCAGAAAAAGAAATTATTAATATATAAGATGCATCTGGCTTATGGGCTTACCCTTTGTATGCACTCTCATGTGCTTTACTAAACCACCTGTAAAGCAAAGGACATTATTACTAATGTTGGCTTCTCCTTTGTAGTACTCTTATATGTCTCACTAGACTACTTTCGTGAGAAACCCTTATTGCAAAACTCACACCAGATGGCTTCTCCTCATATGTACTACATACGTTGTATTGGCCAGATTTATCTGAGAAGTTTTTATGCAAATCCACAGCTATTGGTTTCTCCTGTGTATGAACTCTTATCGGTCTTACTAGATGCTTTTTAATGAGAAGGATTTATGCAAACTCACAGCAGTAGGCTTTCTTTTGTGTGTACTCTCATGTGGATTTACTTGCAATTTCCTGCGATTGAGAGGCCTTATGCAAATCGCACAGGGGCTTTGGATGGCTTCTCTTGTGTGGTACTCTCATATGGATTATTAGGTTCGAATTTTTCTGAGAAGTTTTTTATTGCAAATATCTCACAGTAGTTATGGTTTCTATTCTGTTAGGCACTCTCATATGCCTTAATACACGACTTTTCACTATAGAACGGCCTTATTGCAAATTTCACGCTGTAGTCTTCTTTTTTATGCATTACTCTTATTGAATCTCTAGACTAGATTTATATGAGAAGGCTTTGTTTGCAAATTTCACAGCTGTATGGCTTCTCTTTTGTATGCAATCTCAGTGCATTACTACATGACTTTCACATAGAAGGCCCTTCTATGCAAATTTAACAGCTGTATGTCTCCTTTATATGAATTCCTCATAGAATCTTTAAATACATTTTATATCGAGAACCCCTTTATTGCAAAATCTCACAGCTGTATGGTTTCTCTTTTGTATGTAATGTACATATGACTTCTAGACGGGTTTTCTTTGAAAAACCTTTTGTTACAAATCTCACATTCCGGTATGGCCTCTCCTTGTATGACGCTCATATGAAATTGCAAACATAGATTTGGTTGAGAAGTGTGGTACAAAATTTCACAACTGTATGGCTTCTAGTGTTTGTCTCAATGTGCCTTAACCAGAATAGTTTCCATCTGAATGCCCTTGTTACAAATGTCGCAGTGTATGGCTTCTATTTTGTATGTACTTAATAGTGCGGTACAAGTTAACTTCTCTCAGAAAATGTCTTACTGCAAAGTGTCAACAGGTATATGATTTCTTCTTTGTATGCACCAGATTAATGTTTCTGTGAGATGGCCTTGTTGCATAGTTCATAGCTATATTGGTTTCTCCTCTGTATGCATATCTATGATTGAAAAAACTAGATTCAATGGGGAAAGCTGTATTGCAAAATACCACAGTGGATGGCTTCCCTTGTATGTATGTCAACGTGCTTTTCGGGATCAATTTGGATGGGAAATGTCTACTGGCAAATCCACAGTTGTATAGTTTCTCCTTTTGTGTGGACTCTCTGTCAATGCTGACGTGATTTTCTTGACACAATCTTTGCCACACACCTCACATGCAAAAAATATTCCCTGTGGATATCCACTTTCAGTGTGTACTCTCCTTCAGTCTTTCCTTGTACATCATTTGAGCCCTATCTGATGAATCCCTCTTTCCCCGTCCTTAGCCCCAAATGACATTTTGACATGTCATTCAATCCGAACCAAGTTAAGAAGTCGTGCATGTGACTCATATCTTTGAGCAGGAAAGGTTATGAAGAAAACGACTTTTCATGTCTCAAATCAATATTGCACAATCATTTCTCGTTGCACTCCATATTCAAGCAGCTCCTCTTTACTTTCCAGGCATTGGAGTCTTCGGTGATATCTTGCGCTGAGCGCTTCTTTGATCCCGGACTCCAATGGCCGATATTTCCTTGCCGGTGAGTGAGTAGGGCTGAGGCATACCGTCACGAGGAAACTCATCATCACCCTGTAAAGGAAATAGAACAAAATAACAGACTACATTAACACAATGCCAAAAAATGTAAATCTGAAACACATATCACATAACTATACACATATATAATATATTTACACAAATGAACAATATGATATTCATTTATATATAGACATATATTAAAAATATACATATATATATATATATATATTTATTCTCCATCATAATAAATATATATATATATATATTATATATATATATATATATATTATATATATATATATATGTATATATATATAGATATATAATATATATGATATATATATATATATATAGTATATTGATGAATGAAATAAAATTATAATCATAAATGAATTACAATATATCTATATTGCTGTATATTTACAGTTTATATATAAATATATGTGATATTATATATATATTAAATATATATCATATATATATTATATATAATTATTATATATATAATATTAATAAATATAATATATATTTATATATCGCTAAATATATATATCTATCTATATATAAATATTATATAAATATAGATATATATTCAGATATATGATATTATATATATTATTTATACTATCTATATGAATAGAAAATATTTCAGATTTGTATATGAAAGATGATTTACAAAGAGGATATGCAGTTTTCTATATGAATAGATATAGTGAGATTATATAATATTATAAGATATATATATATATATATATATATATTATATACAGATATATATAAATAAATCCTCTTGTATATTTTTTATTCAATAAACATAATTATAAATATATGGGAATAGGTCTAACTGAGAGCGAGGGAAAGATAGAAATATATTGAGCGATAGATGAGAGCGCGTAGATATATGACATAGATATGGAGATAGTATAGATTAGATATATATAGATAGATATGTACAGTTCACACAGATAAGGTAGTTCACACACATGATACACAAAAATGTATAGACATCATAGAAACGTCGGGCTATATATATATATATCTATATAACTAGATGTATATATTTATTATATTATAATATATATAATATATACATATATATGTACTTATTTATTCATTTGAAGAATATGATATATATGTGTATTATATAAATAAATATAATAGATTAAATGTGATGTGTGTGGTGCCTGTGTTGCATAATATATATATATATATATGTATACTATATATATAGATATAGAATAATATATATTATATAGATATATAGTATATAAAAAGTTAAAATGTATAATAAATGAAGGTATAAGAGTATAGAGAATATATATAATAAGCCTATGTAAAAATATATAACACCACATATATGAAGTACATATATAATATATATATATATATATATAATATATATTATATATAATATATATATATAGATATATTATAATATATATAGATATATATACATATATAATATATATCTATATATATATATATAGATTATTATATCTATTATTATAAAGATATATATTTATATATAGAATATAAATATAAAATGCATAGTCATATATATAAGATATAAATTATCGAACATCTGATATTGATATTAACAAAAAATAATTATAAATGTATAAACATGTACACATATTTTATCACACACACAAATAATTACACCACACACCACACACATACACACATACTTACACACAAAACACACACACACCTACACACACACACAAATATATAAAAATTATATATCATAATATATATATAATATATATAATATATAATATCTATATATATATATATACACAAGCAAAACCATATATATAGTATGTAAAGTAAATATATGTATCCATATACTATTTACAACATCACATGAAAGAAATTTAAATATGTATTTCTCAGTATATATATATAGATATATATATATATATATATATCATTATATATTATATATCTAATATATATATATATATATATACTATACATATATATATATAAATATAATAGATAGAGAGATAGATAGATAGAATAGATATGATATAGATAGATATGTATATATATTGTATATATATTAATATATATATTATATATATATAGTATATATAGATAGAGTATGAATTAAATATTATTATAAAACAATATATATAATTTTATATAGGAGATACATCAATATAAATACAGGGATACAATGACAAATACAAAGTTATCATTCATATATAAGAAATATATATTAGATATAATATAATATATATATATATATATATAATATAATATGTGTGTGTGTGTGGTGTGTGTGTGTGTGTGTGTGGTCTCGTGTTTGTGTGTGTGTGTTGTTGTGTGGTGTGTGTTGTGTGTGTGCTGTGTGATTGTGTGTGTGTGTGTGTGGTGTGTGTTATTACATCTAAGAATATATATGATGTATATATTTACAATATCTATATAGTATATATATATATAATATAATATATATATATATATACTATATATATTACAATATATACATGTCTCATCTATATGTATGTTGTTTCTATTCTATATACAAATATCTTAATTATAATATTTATATAAACAAAAGCTCTCTCTCTCCATATAATATATTACTCTATTATAAATATTAATATATATATATATATATATATATATATATATACTATATATATAATATATATAGAATATATATTCATCTATAGATTCCATCTATATATTCATCATATATATTATATATATATATTATATATATATATATATATCATATATATATATATATGACTGAAAGAGAACAAATGTTATTATTGTGACTAATATTATACATGTATACCCGGCCCGATATTTGTGTGTATGTGTAATATCCACAGCTCTTTATTTAATATGTATATACATATTTAAACAGAAATATATACATATATGTGTATATGCATATATGTATCAATTTATACAGTGTATGTATATATATATAAAAACGTTATATAGAGGAATATATAATAAAAGTTACATTATTCCAAAGTAAGAAAGGTTTTCATCACTTTCCACATATATACAGAAGATTGTGAATCCAGAAAAGACAGTTATGAGTTTTGTCTATGACCAGCCTGGTTTGGCTTCTCACCACAAAAGAAGTTTTCTATACCAATAAGTGATTGTCTATGATACCATGAATGATTAAAACTATTTAGATCTGGTCAGAATTTCCTAATAGTATACCAAGTTCGACACCTTTAAATCCAGTTCAGCATAACAGAATGGTTACGAAAATATTACATATAATATAATATAATATATATATATTATATCTTTATATATATTATATATATATATAATATATATAGTATATCGCATATATATATATATCTATATATATATATATTATATAGATCTTATATAGTACATAATACATTATATATATTATTGTCCAGAACATATTTATCTTTATTTGAATAACTCAGATCTTTGAAAAATTCAGATCATTTAATAATTTCTCTCTCTCTCTCTCTCTCTCTCTCGCTGTTCTTCCTCTTCTCTCTCTCTCTTTCCTCTCTCTCTCTCTCTCTCCCCTTTTCTCTATCTATCTATCTATCTCTCCTTCCCTCTCTCTCTCTTCATCTCTCTCTCTCTCTTTTTCTTCCTACCCCATCTCTCTATCTCTCTCCATATGGTAAATATTTATTATAGTAATATATATATATATCTATATATATATATTATATCTATATATATATATATATATATATATATTCCCCTACCCAATGTCCTCTCTCTCTCATTTTCTAAAATTAAAATGCTTGTGAGAAACGAACAAGTATACATTTTATAACAAGGGAAACATGGCTAAGGAGGAGGGGAGTATATATATAATATTATAATATATATATATCTACTATATATATATATCATATATATATTATATATATATATATATATGGGTACCATGAAGTCAAACAGGATATCGGCTACAGCCATAACAATACTGCAGTAGAAGATGTCGAGCTTACGGTACAAAGCAACAGCTTCCTTCCTTCAATTATTGGCGCTGTCTATAGGCCACCCATGCCTACCTCGGAATCTTTGAATACTTTGACAAGTTCTTTAGAGAAATGTATTCAAAACAGAAACGGCTTTTCATCTTAGGTGACCTAAATGATGACTTAACCAATCTAAAGCGAAGTTGGCTAAGACGATTAAGAAAAATAAAATTAGAACAAATAATAGATGAACCTACACGAATTATAGAAAACACCTCTTCTCTATTGGCTTTGATAATAACTACAGATCAGACGTCATTCTCCACTTCGATGTCATTCTTTGTCATGTTGCTGACCATGAACTTATCACGGTGAAGGTTAAATATAAAGAAAACACAAAGCAACCCCAGTATCAAAAACTTTTCGCGATTTAAAACATATGGACCCTCAAAATCTCTCTATGTGATTATTCTTGTTCTAAAGATATCACTCAAATATACACTGACAGATAATGTAAAAACAACAAGTAACTATCCTCACGGGAGAGATTAAAAGCAGCATTGCAGAACATCCGCCCGATCATGGATAAATGAGGACATCAAGAGGCCATTAGCAATAGAAACAATGCCCACCAAGCCCTTAAAAAGTAACAGAAAATGAGCCGTCCTTCAGGTAGATTTTAAAGCCAAAATAAAAATATAAAATTGCTGATTTAATCGACAAAAACAAAAATTATTTTTAGAAATACAGTCATGAATATAGGACAACTCTAAGAAACACATGGAAAATTGTTTTAAAACACTAGGGGCCTCACAACAAACACCTCACTAATGATTTGCACAAAGCCCATACAAACAACAAACCTTTCCAATTACTTTTCCAAGAATAAATAACTAGATTCTGATGCAAAACAGTTGCTTCTCTATTACAAAAAACACAGGATCGAACAATGCTTACAACTAATTTCAGACCACAACCAGTGGAAGTAGAAGAAACAATCATCTAGCTAAGAAAACCCACCTTTCGCAAACAATATGCTATAGGAACAGATGTATTGCTCTGTGCTGTGATCAGGATGGTCCTGCAACGTACATTATTGAGGTAATTAAACACCTCTCTGGGTAGTGGTGTCTATTTGTCGCTTTGGAAAACATGGTATGTAAACTCCAATGTTCAACTCAGGGAATACAGGACAATTGTAAATAATTATCGCCCTAGACTATACTCCCTATATTATCGAATAATTCTTGAAAAAAATGTAGCAAATCAACAACGATGTTCCTGGAGGCCATCAAACTTATATCGAAAACACAACATGGTTTTATAAATAATTTATCTACTTAACAGCTTTACTACACATTATGATTTCCCCGATTTATAATAACAAATCAGTGTAAATTTGCTCACATTAGCCTCATCATTTCTAAAGGCTTTTGATAGTGGTCAACACATGACATGCTCCTAACAAATTTGTCAATCACAAAATTGATAACTTTTGGTTTAAAGTTATTTAGATACAAGGACCCCAATGCGTGTTCTGCAGGCCTATTTTAGGTCTGATCCTATTACAATTTTCATAGATTTATCAACAATAGCACATAACTGCTTCTAGTGAAGTACTCGATGGTTCACAAGTGTCTTTAGAGACTCGGTAAACAACTTAAGTAAATTAATAAGAAAAACACCCAACATAATCTTTACACAAGCAAGATTATCTTTTCACACAAATGCCTTAAACTAAAACCAATAAAACCCAAGTATTTTCATAGGTAGTTGGCCGAAACATAGCTCGAATTCCCAATGAACAACCATAGAATTTGAAGGCTGCTATATCAACATCGAGGCACTTCAATGCAATAATTCTAGGACTGATCATGAACATTTGAACCACAGTGACAAAATCACACGGAAGGTAGTGGGTACCCTAGTATATCTTAATCACATGAGAAATCAAATCACTACTGAAACTAGGCTAGGCTAGCTAGCTAAAATCATTGTTGTTGCAAACTCTAGCTCTAGCATAATTAACGATGTTCAAAACATTTGGGAATCAACTAACAAAAAACCCAGATCGCAAAAATTGCAAAAATTACACAATGTGCTGCCAGAGTTGCACTAGGTAATATTAGTAACCTTGATCACATCACCCCACATATCAAAAAATTAAAATGGTAAAGTCCATCTAATGCAGCTATGACACATGTGTATTCATTTACAAACTCGTTCATGGGGAATTACCGAAAATGGTAAATGCCCTTGCAAATTGTAGGGAAAATATCAGGTTTGTCCATGAAACATCAAGTAGCTTCACCCTTTCTGGTAAGAGATCGAATACTATACAGGGCACGTCAACTGAAAATATGTGGACCCAAGTGTTAGTAGTCATGCTACCAGATAATATAAGAGACATAAAAGCTTCTGTAATTTTAAATTGAAATTAAAAGAACAACTCTAAATGATCAAATGAAAATATAATGTTATTATGTAAAGGAATAACCATTGTAATTTAATGGAATAAAGTGTTTTGAATTTTGACTCTATCTCTCGCTCTTTTCATTTTTTGGCTATCTGCTCTTTCTCGTTCTCTCTCTCCTCTCCTCTCCTCTCTCTCTCTCTCTCTCTCCTCTTCTCTCTCCTCTCTCTCTTCTCTCTCTTCCGTCCTCCTCTCTTTCTCTTCCTCTCTAATTTATTCATACTCCATCTCTCTCTTCTTCCATCTGGTAAGAGTCAATTATATTAATATATACATACCTCAATCATACATATATATTGAGTTCATATTTAATCTATATTTTCGAGATAATTCAAAAGATTTAGACCCACCTTCTCCCTAAGAGAGAGAACACCTAAGAGAGTTAGAAACACCCAAAGTGTAAGGAAGTGCAAAGTGCTAAGATTTAGAAACACTCTAAGTGTAAGGAAAGAGTGCATTATTTGACAGAACCCAATGCATCTACACCAGTTTTATTCTTTTACCTTTTTCTTCTTTTAACCCTCTAGTTAATTATGGATAATTTGGTTAGGAAAACTCATCTCCTAGGCTAGGAACGTTTAAAGTTTCATATATGATCTTTTTTTAGTGAGTCTTTGGGGTTTTGTTTTGTATGAAATTTCGGCTTTACCTAAAATGTAATTTTTTTACTGTTATAGACCTGCTCCCCCAAAAAAAAAAAAATTCCCTGATTGCAAGTTAAAAACATATATATAGGGAGTAGAAAAATAAAGAATAAGAATTCCATTTCCTCTGGAAATTAGTATGCAATAATCCATCGATCAGTTGGTGCTCCCAGGAAAAGAACAACCAAACCGAAACCGCGTTTTAATAGAAACAAAGGATATGGTGCAAAATATAGGAGAAAAAAAACCTAATAATAATAATTCCATTTCCCCGAATTACCTGGATGTTAGCATAAAAAACTCCTATTTTGCTGGTTTAAAACAGGGTGCGGATTTTTTGTCCTTTGTGGCGCGCCAACAGGAGTGATAACCCCATAAGCACTCGATCACATCTAAAACAAATTCAAGATTACGATCAAAAAAAAAAAAAAAAAAAAATACTAAACCATGGCTTCAGTTTCTATATATAATCAGTGGAAAATAAAGGGAAATAATTTAATTTTAAGACTTATTACTTATTTATCTTGCGAAAATGAAAGTAAAGAAGATGATAAATAAATAATACATAATAAAAAAAATAAATTAAATTAAAAGTAATAACAAAATTAATAATACAATAATAATAAATATAAATAAAGTTGATAAATGAATAATAATAAATAAAATAATAAATAAAATGATACTAATTTTCTCTATTCTATTTTATCAATATAATCAATTATCCCTCACCATCTCTATCTATTTATCCTCCATCTACTTCAATATATTATCTATCAGTTTATCCAATCTATCTTACATCGATTTATTATCTACTTTACTTATTTTAGTACTTTACGTAATTTCCTTATTCCTAACCTCTTTCTACTCCTCCTTAAACCTCTCGGAAAAACGATAATTTCCTAAAAGAAAAAAAAAAATTTCTATTGATGTGAAGGAGACGATGGCTTTGTCTCGCTGCCGTTCGCGTAAGTGAATACGGATGTAAATTTTCTTCGCCGTAATCGTAAGTTGAATCGGAATAAAATTGTTGTTCGCAGGATAAAATACACTTCTATATGATATATATATATCTATTTGAAAATTACGACATATTATATATAACTATATCTAGATTATATATATATATATAGATATAATAATATATTATATATATGTACATATATTGTGTATATTAGATAATGTCACATATCCATATAACATGTATGTACATAGATATACAGAATATAGTATACACATATATCTTTTATGTAAATAATGTATAAATCTACTCATAATATGTGTATCGTTATTATATAGATATATTTATAATATAGATAATAATATATATAAATATATATATATATATATAAATACATCATACATCAAAAATTTTTAAGGTATATAACATTATACATACCATAGGTATATATATAATATATATATATATATATATATATATATAGACTATATATATATATAATATATTGATATATATATATATATATATATATAGGCATATATTTGTGATATATACAGAATGTACATGAATATGTGTACACATAATGTTAAAATAAATGATATATGTATGTGTCTATTATTATATATATATATATATATAATATATAATATATATTTATAGATATTATATATATTACTATATATATATATAAAGAGGTATATACAATGTATATATTTTTGTTATATTTATGTGTGTTTGTGTGTGTATGTGTGTGTAGTTTGTGTATTATATATATATATATATATATATATATATAATATATATAATATATATATATATATATATATATATATATGTATATATATAGATATTGTATATGTATATACATGCATACATGGGGATATGTCCACATTGTATGCAGATATGTGTTATATCTGCATACTCATATGTATATATATGGTATATGTGTTACATTTGGAATAGAAGTATAATTAAGTATTTACAACATCAAATCGTACAGTAATTATCTCAACTCACCGAAAATTATGATTTTTCGAGCCACTATGTCGTTCCTTGTCTTTTGTGAGTCTCATATTCACTAAATGGCCAAAAAAACCGGACCCTATATAGCTGCAGTGACTGTGAGACGCCTTATGCTTGTACAGTAAAACGTAATATTCGGACAAAAGATTCTATACTTCATTATAAACAGCGAGCTTTATTTCTCTGTCCCGAACGCTTCCCTCATGGAGCTTGTCTCCACGTATCCGCGTCTCCGCTTATCCGCGTCTCCCGTCTTCACTTAATAAAATAATCTTCACCTAATTAATTGATGGTCCCAATATAGGCGCTTATTTTCGATAAATGCCAGCGCTTAAAATTATAATATAATATATATATATATATATATCATCTGTATATTTATATATATAAAAATTTATATTTATATATATTATATATACATTACATTTTAAAAATATATTATTATATATATTATATATATATAATATATATATATATAATTAATAATTATTTTATATATATATATAATATATATATTTTTATATTATATATTTATATATATTATATAATATATAATATATATCATATGCAATTATGTTATATACCATATCGTACCTGAATATGTGTACAAATAATTGTAATAAAATATATTTATGTGTCTATATATAATATTAATTATATATATATATATATATATATATATAAATATATATATATTATATATAAAATTATTTATACTGTATATTTTTTGTGTATTTTTATGTTGTTTGTGGGGTTATTGTGTGTTTTTGTTTTTTATAATATATATAATTATATATATATATATATATAAAATAAAATTATATATATATATATATATATTAAAATTTTATATATATATATTGTAAAATGTATATAATGTTTTAAATATGTGCACATTATGCAATATGTGTATATATGCATACTCATATTATAATATGTATATGTTTTACTTTTGGGTATAGAAGTATATTTAGTATTACACATCAATCGTACAGAAATTACCTAAACTCACCGAAAATTATATTTTCGACCCCTTTTTGGGTTCCTTTTTTTGTGAGTCTAAATTTCACTAAATGGCCCCCGGGACCCTATATTCGCTGCCTACGGAACCCTTACTTGTCAGAAAAACGTAATATTCGCAAAATGAGTCTTATATCTTTATAAACAGGAGTTTACTTTCTCTGCCCCAGTCTTCCCTCCCTGGGCTTGTCCCCCACGTCCCGCGTTGCCCCCGCGTCTCCCCTCTTCACTTATAAAAAATCTTCCCAATAATATGATGGTCCCCCAAAATGGGGGATTATTTTCTATAAACCAGCGCTTAAAATATATAATATATATTATATATATATAATTTTATAAAATTATATATAATATTATATAAATTTTTTAATATACATAAAAAATAATCTGACATACATACAATATAAAAATATATACAAAAATATATCAATTTTTTAAAAACACTATACACATGATATATATTTTTGAAAATAATATAAACCTTATATTATGTCCCTTTTTTTAATTAAAAATAAATATGTATATATATGGTTTTCATATAACTTATATATACATATAATATAAAATATATATTATATATATATATATAAAATATATATAATTTATATATTTTGTGTTTTTTTATTTTTTTTTTGGGGTGTGTGTGTTTTGGTTTTTTTTTTATATATAATTATATATATATATATATATTAATATAAAAATATATATATATATATATATATATTATATATAAGTATATATATATAATAATATAATATTATAATATATATAATTTTTAAATAATAAAAATAAATAAAAAGATAAAAATATATATATGTAAAATTATAATATATATATATAATATATATGTATATATATATTATTTTTAAATATAATATATTAAAATTTTTATATATATAATTTTTAATATATTAAAATATATTAATATATATTACACACACATACCCAAAAATTAATTCGGGGTTATATATTTAAAGTGAGAGATAATAATTTACATATCCATTTATACATATTTCCATATATATTTTTTTTCTGTTTTTTTTTTTTTTTTTTTTTTTTTTTTTTTTTTTTTTTTTTTAAAAAAAAAAAAAAAAAAAAAAATATCTTTTTTTTTTTTTTTTTTTTTTTCCAAAAAAAGGTTTTTTCTTTTTTTTTTTTTTTTTTTTCCACCCAAAAAAGGGTTGGGGGGGGTCCCTTCCCCCCAGAAAAAAAGGGGGACCCAACCTTTGAATTGGCCCAAGGGCCCCGTCCTCAGGGAAACCGAGGGGTTGGGGGTGGGACAAATAGTCTGAGTTGGCGATCCCGGTTTATGCAAGTAAAAAGCCAATCTCACGTGTACCGTCGTTGGAGACGGGCGCTCCCAAACTATTCCCCATGATCTGGCGAAAGACTGTAGAAAGGATCAAGATGAACTCAAACACGGATAGGTCCAGGTTCGCTTCATAAGCAAACTGCAGTATAAAGGGGCCTTGAAGAACGCATTTTGTCCTTCTCAAATTTACTGACTTTTGTATGGTTCAGGCTCTGTTGCCGCCAAGCATTACTGATTCCTGGCTGAAACCCAGAGATATGCTATTTTTTTGGTTGTTTTTTTTTTTTTGGTGGTGTATTTTTTTGGTTGTTTTTTAGGTTGGATTCATCGCCTCTTGCTAAATGCATCACCCACCAGTGACTCAGGACTCAGATAAGGCAATCGCGCAAGTCAAGGTCTGAGACTGATATTGCTAGTGTTTTCCCACTGACTTGCTGTAGTCTGCCCTTATCCAATCCATACATGTTAAAGTGGTGGTGCAGGGCACACTTGTCACCTGATTAACAGGGAAAATTCGCATACTCACACACTTTGTAGCACTTCAATACCAGTAAAGAGGCTTGCTATCAGGCCATAATCTGTGTCGAATTCCCTGACCTCATCTCCCATAGCGATTCCCGATGCACCGAGTCAAGCTTCTTGAGTCGATTAGGTTGGAGTAACCACGACCAAACTCCGACGGCTTTCCCACAATACTCGAAGCGCAATATACGTTTATTGTGGACTTGCAGGGTAATCCAGACTACTCAGTCTTGGTGCTTCAGAGGTGGTTGCGGATTTTTTTAAATAAATAAAAATTAATATATATATATATTATTATATTAAAATATATATAATATATATATATATTTATATAATTATATAACATATATAATATATATAATAATATATATATAATAAAAATTTATATATATATAAATTATAATAATTATATATTATATTTTGATTTATTTTTGAAAAAATAAAAAATAATTATATATATATATATAATTATAATTTAATTATACATTTTTTATTTATTATAATATTACCTTCTATTATAAATAATATCATAACATTGCATGCATAAGTAATTTAATATATTATATATTATATTATTATATATATATATTAATATATATTCGTTTCACCTAAATATATTAACAAATACATAAATAATGTATATAACATGTTATGAAATATAAATATTATATATATTATATATTATATATATATATATAATATATAATTATATA
>NC_051429.1:2662292-2667292 GCF_015228065.2 Penaeus monodon | reverse complement strand
GGTACATATAAAATGCATACATATTTATTACATACATGTGTGTGGGGTGTGTGTACATGTATATTTTTATTATAAAATAGGTATTATTAAAAAATATATAATATAAAAATATATATATTTTATATTATATATATATATATATGATATATTTAATATTATATAAAATATATACGCTTGGTTTATCAAACACACACGCGTGTGCATAAAATAATACATATGTTTTGCAAAATATATAAAATATATATATATATATATAATATTTATATTAAAAATAAAAATAATAAAAAAAAAGAATATATATAAAAAAAGACATACGAAACATATCTACCCACACACACACCCACCCAAAAAGGGGGATGGGAGCCCCAAAAATCCTAATTGAAAACTTTTAATAAAATATTTAACTAAATAAAAATTTCATTTTCCCCACTTAGGTATCACAACATATTATATACTATGTTGTATGTACCTATGTACCTAAACAATAGAATGGGATGTCTCCACTGGAAAAGTTCTACTCTTCCAGTTAGTTAGAGTTAGTTCGGCCACCCAGCAGAGCAGAGTGATTGTACTAAACATGAGAGTAATAATGATGAAAATACTTAAACAGAAAAGGAGAGGAAATTATGGAGAGGTTTTGGGACATAATTGAGTGTACATATATATATATGTATGTGTGTGTATATATATATATAAGATATAAGGTATGAATGAGAATGGATAGCTTCACATGCAACAAAGGCATTTATTGCACTTTGATTATATTTGAATTAGAAATACAGACGTATTCTAAGATGTAATGCAACTTTCAAATATCTCATGTGCTATATATATCATTTTAATTTATGCTTATATAAAGATGCTAACAATAAGTCATACTGTATTCTTTTTTATGGCATGAGAAATGTACGATTGCCGATTAATATATTTCATGATATACAAAGATAATTAGATACACAGATGAAAATATATGTGTGTTTATGCATGTTGACTCGTATATATCAAAATTATCTCCTTAAATCCACTTACATTTCTTAAAAAAAAATAGAAGAAGTTTCCTCCTGTAATCTTGATCTAAAATCATGCTAGCAGTCAGTTTACTCCTGTATAAATTTGCCAACTTCCATGTCTGTGACCTTATTGATGAAGGGTAGGAGCATCTTCTTTGACGTTGTGGACATTCGTGGCCATCTTTCTAATCACCCCTGGTCAGTGACAACAGTGCATGTGGATAAGTCTATGGAGACTAACACACAAGTCATATCGAGTAAAACTTGAATAAACTTGACAAAACTACATATTAAGAATAACATACCCAACACAAATCAGAAAAGATAACTTTTAATACCTAAGATGCATCTGGCTTATGGGTTATCCTTCGTATGTACTCTAGTGTGCTTTACTAAACCACCTTTCAAAGCAAAGACCTTATTACAGATCTCACAGCAGTATGGCTTTTCCTTTGTATGTATTCTTATATGTCCCACTAGACTACCTTTCTGTGAGAAACCCTTATTGCAAAACTCACAGATGCATGGCTTCTCCTTCATATGTACTCTCATATGTTGTATTTGGCTAGATTTATATGAGAAGTCTTTATTGCAAATCTCACAGCTATATGGTTTCTCCTGTGTATGAACTCTCATGTGGCTTACTAGATTACTTTTTAATGAGAAGGCCTTATTGCAAATCTCACAGCTGTATGGCTTCTCTTTTCTGTGTACTCTCATGTGGATTATTAGGTTCGATTTTTCTGAGAAGTCTTTACTGCAAATCTGACAGTGGTATGATTTCTCTTTTGTATGCACTCTCATATGCCTAACTACATGACTTTTCACATAGAAGGCCTTATTGCAAATCTCACAGCTGTATGTCTCCTCCTTTCTATGCATTCTCATATGAATCCCTAGACTTTCTTTATATGAGAAGGCCTTGTTGCAAATCTCACAGCTGTATGGCTTTTCTTTTGTATGTACTCTCATGTGACTTTCTAGACGATATTTCTCTGAAAAACCTTTGTTACAAATCTCACAACTGTATGGCTTCTCCTCTGTGTGCAATCTCCTATGACGCGCTAGATTAGCTCTATGCGAAAAGTTCTTGTTACAAATCTCACATTTGTATGGCTTCTCCTTTGTATGTACTCTCATATGAATTGCTACTTTAGATTTGCTTGAGAAGTCTTTGTTACAAATTTGAGAATTGTATGGCTTCTCCTTTGTATGTGTTCTCATGTGCCTCACCAGATAACTTTTCAATAAGAAGGTATTGTTGCAAATTTCACAGATGTATGGCTTCTCTTTTGTATGTATTCTAATGTGCTGTACAAGATATCTTCTCTCAGAATATTTCTTACTGCAAGTGTCACAGCTATATGTTTTCTCATGTTCTTCACCAGATTATGCTTCTGTGAGATGGACTTGTTGTAAAGTTCATAGCGGAATGGTTTCTCATCTGTATGCATTGTCATATGATTAAAAAAACTAGATTCATATGGGAAGGCCTTGTTGCAAATCTCACAGTTGTATGGCTTCCCCTCTGTGTGTACGTCAACATGCTTTTCTAAATCGCTTTTGGATGGGAATGTCTTATTGCAAATCTCACAGTTGTATGGCTTTTCATTTGTGTGGACTCCCATGTGAAAGTTGATGTGACTCTTTTGAGACACTTCCTTGCCACACACCTCACATGCAAAACATTTCCTTATGGATTCCACTTTTAGTTGTGGTTCTTCCTTCAGTCTTTCCTCATACATCACTTGAACCCCATCTGATGAACACGTCTTCCCACAGTCCTTAGCCCCAAAGGGCACTTTTGACATGTCATTACAATCTTTAACCAAGTTACATGAGTCTTTTGCATGTGCCTCATGTCTTAGATCATGAAGGTTATGAAAAAAATGACTTTCATGTATCACTTTCATGTTACACACATCATTTCTTGTTTCATCTCCATAATCAAGTGGTTCCTCTTTAATTTCCAAGCATGCATCTTCGGGGAAATCTTTGCTGAGCTCTTCTTTGACGCCGACTCCAATGCCGACTATTTCCTCTCCCGTGAGTGGGGCCAAAGGCATCCCATCACCAAGGACACTCATCGTCACCCTGTGAACGGACAATAGAACTAAAATAACAGACTGCTTTAACATCAATACTAAAAAATTTAAATGTCAAGCACATATACATGACTATTCACATATATACATAAATATATATGAATGCATTTATATATACATATACATATATAAATATATATTCATATATATATATATATATATATATATATATATAAAAATAAAAAAATAAAATAAAAATAAAATAAAATATATATAGATATATATATATATATATATATATATATATATATACATATATATAGATATATATATGCATATTTAAGCATATCAAACATATTTTCATATATGGATATTAAAGATATTTCCACAGATGTATATTCTATATATATATATATATATATATTATATATATATATATATATATATATATATATATATATAGATAGATAGATGGATAGATAGATATAGATAGATATAGATATAAAGATATATTTTATATACATATTAATAAATCATATATACATGTGTATATATATAAATAATCATATATATTTTTCATTCACATAATTATATCATAAATATATGAATATGTCTAACTATATATATGTATATATAAGTAATATATATTTAAATATATATACATACATTTTCACACATAAAATATATATTCAAACAAATACATAAATAAATGTATATATACATAAATATTTTATGTATAAATATATATATTACACATATATGAACACACACATACACACACATAAGTATAAATAATGAAACATATATATTTATTAAATAATATATATAATATAAACATATATAATATATATATATATATATAATATATATATATATATATATATATATATGTATGATATGATGATATATATATTATATATATATAAATATATATATATATTATATATATATATATAATATATATATATTAATATATAATATATATATATATATATATATATATAGTATGTATATATATAATATATATTATATATATATATATATATTATATAAATATATAATAGATATATGTATATATATATATACATATATAATATTATATAGTATGTATAATACATACATATCATTTATGATAAATTTTTAAATATAATATATGATAATTTAAATTCAATATATATATAATATATTATATATAATATTTTTGTGTGTGTGTTTGTGTGTGTGTGTTGTACACAAACACACATATAAATGCATATGTATATATGTACTGTATATATAGACATATATAAATATGTCCATTATAATATCATTATTTAGTGTTTATATACATATATACAGATATCTATATGTACAATATCTATATACATAACTCTCTCTCTCTCTCCATACATATATTATGTATTTTATATATATTCATATATATATATATATATATATATATATATATATATATATATATATATATATATATATATATATATATATATATATATATATATATATATATATATATATAAATTTTCATCTATATATTCATATATATATTAATGTATAAGTGTATAAGTATATATAGATAGATAGATAGATAGATATGTACACATACACACGGATATTTGTGTGTATGTGTAATTTATACATCTTTTTTTTAAACATAAACATATATACATATTTAAACAGAAATAGTACATAGATATATGAATACATGTATGAATATGTACAGTGTATGTATATATAATAATGTATATTATATTATATTATAAATTATCATTTCATAAAGTTTACATCGCCTTCCGCCACTCACACACTCACACAACACACCACACACACACACAAACACCACACACACACTACACACACTATGAAATCAAAAATATATATATAAAATATATTCTTATATATATATATATATTTATATATATATATTATTATATATATTATAAGATAA
>NC_051429.1:2654500-2659692 GCF_015228065.2 Penaeus monodon | reverse complement strand
TATATAATTTTATTATAATAATATTATATATATCTATATTTTTATATTATATATTATTATTTAAAATTTTTTATATAATAATATATATTTATAATTATATATAATATATTTATATATATATATATATATCATATTTATATATATACTATATATTTTATCTATATCTATATATATATTTATATATTATATATTATATATATATATTATATATATTATATATATCTATATATATATATATTCTATTTTATCATATTTATATATATTATATGTATGATATATTATATATACATATGTGTGTGTGTGTAAAAATATGTATGCCTCTTTATACATATATTTAAATATTTATGTGTAAATAAATATATATATGTTTCATTATTTATACTTATGTGTGTGTATGTGTGTGTTCATATATGTGTATATATATATATTTATACATAAAAATTTATGTATATATACATTTATTTATGTATTTGTTTGAATATATATTTTATGTGTGAAAATTATGTATATTATATTTAAATATATATCTATCTATATATCTATCTATCCATCTATCTATCTGTACATATATATATATATATATATATATATATATATATATATATATATATAAAATTATATATGATATATATTTTATATTTATATGTCTATTAATGCATTCATATATATTTATGTTATATGTGAATAGTCATGTATATTGTGCTTGACATTTAAATTTTTTAGTATTGATGTTAAAGCAGTCTGTTATTTTAGTTCTATTGTCCGTTCACAGGGTTGACGATGAGTGTCCTTGGTGATGGGATGCCTTGGCCCCACTCACGGGAGAGGAAATATCGGCATTGGAGTGGGCGTCAAAGAAGAGCTCAGCGAAGATTTCCCCGAAGATGCATGCTTGGAATTAAAGAGGAACCACTTGATTATGGAGATGAAACAAGAATGATGTGTGTACATAAATGTGATACATGAAAGTCATTTCTTTCATAACCTTCATGATCTAAGACATGAGGCACATGCAAAAGAATCATGTAACTGGGTGAAAGATTGTAATGACATGTCAAAATTGCCCTTTGGGGCTAAGGACTGTGGGAAGACGTGTTCATCAGATGGGGTACAAGTGATTATGGGAAAGACTGAAGGAAGAACCCATCTAAAAGTGGAATCCATAAGGAAATGTTTTGCATGTGAGGTGTGTGGCGGGGAAAGTGTCTCAAAAGAGTCACATCAACTTTCACATGGGAGTCCACACAAATGAAAAGCCATACAACTGTGAGATTTGAAATAAGACTTCCCCATCCAAAAGCGATTTAGAAAAGCATGTTGACGTAAAACACAGAGGGGAAGCCATAAAACTGTGAGATTTGCAAAAGGCCTTCCATATGATCTAGTTTTTTTAATCATATGACAATGCATACGATGAGAAACCATTCCGCTATGACTTTACAACAGTCCATCTCACAGAAGCATAATCTGGTGAAGAACATGAGAAAACATATAGCTTGACACTTGCAGTAAAAAATATTCTGAAGAAGATATCTTGTACAGCACATTAAAATACATACAAAGAGAAGCCATACTCTGTGAAATTTTGCAACAATACCTTCTTATTGAAAAGTTATCTGGTGGGCACATGAGAACACATACAAAGGAGAAGCCATAAAATTCTCAATTTAAAACAAAGACTTCTCAAGCAAATCTAAGTAGCATTCATATGGGAGTACATACAGAGGAGAAGCCATACAGCTGTTAGATTTGTAACAAGAACTTTTTGCATAGAGCTAATCTAGCGCGTCATAGGAGATTGCACACAGAGGAGAAGCCATACATTTTGTGAGATTTGTAACAAGGGTTTTTCAGAGAAATATCGTCTAGAAGTCCATGAGAGTACATACAAAAGAAAGCCATACGCTGTGAGATTTGCAACAAGGCCTTCTCATATAAAGAAAGTCTGGATTCATATAGAATGCATAAAAAGGAGGAGACATACAGCTGTGAGATTTGCAATAAGGCCTTCTATGTGAAAAGTCATGTATTGGGCAATGAGATGCATACAAAAGAGAAATCATCCACTGTCAATTTGCAGTAAAGACTTCTCAGAAATCAAACCTAATAATCCACATGAGAGTAACAAAAAAGAGAAGCCATACAGTTTGTGAGATTTGCAATAAGGCCTTCTCACGCAGAAATTGTCAAGAAATCCACATGAGAGTACACACAAAAGAGAAGCCATACTGCTGTGAGATTTGCAATAAATCTTTCTCATTAAAAGTAATCTATAAGCCACATGAGAGTTCATACACAGGAAACCATATAGCTGTGAGATTGCAATAAAGACTTCTCATATAAATCTAGCCAAATACAACATATGAGAGTACAATGAAGGAAAAGCCATGCATCTGTGAGTTTTGAAATAAGGGTGTCTCACAGAAAGGTAGTCTAGTGGGACATATAAGAATACATACAAAGGAAAGCCATACTGCTGTGAGATCTGTAATAAAGTCTTTGCTTTGAAAGGTGGTTTATTAAAGCACACTAGAGTACTACGAAGGAAAACCCATAAGCCAGATGCATCTTAGGTATTAAAAGTTTTCTTTTCTGATTTGTTTTGGGGTTTATGTTATTCTTAATTGTATTTTGTCAAGTTTATTCGTTTTACTCGATATGACTTGTGTGTTATCTCCATAGACTTATCCACATGCACTGTTGTCACTGACCAGGGTGATTAAAAAGATGGCCACGAATGTCCAAAACGTTCAAAGAAGATGCTCCTACCCTTCATCAATAAGGTCACAGACAGGGGAAGTTGGCAAATTTATACAGGAGTGTACTGACTGCTAGCATGTTTTTAGATCAAGTTTACAGGGGAAACTTCTTCTATTTTTTTTTTAAGAAATGTAAGTGGTTTTAAGGAATAATTTTTGATATATACGAGTCAACATGCATAAACACCATATATTTCATCTGTGTATCTATTTATCTGTGTATATCATGAAATATATTAATGGGCCCAATCGTACATTTCTCATGCATAAAAAGAATACAGTATGACTTATTGTTAGCATCTTTATATAAGCATAAATTAAAATGAATATATATAGCACATGAGATATATTTGAAAGTTGCATTACATCTTTAGAAATACGTCTGTATTTCTAATTCAAATATAATCAAGTGCAATAAATGCCTTTGTTGCATGTGAAGCTATCCATTCTCATTCATACCTTATATCTTATATATATACACACACATACATATATATATATATATATATATATATATGTACACTCAATTATGTCCCAAAACCTCTCCATAATTTCCTCTCCTTTTCTGTTTAAGTATTTTCATCATTATTACTCTCATGTTTAGTACAATCACTCTGCTCTGCTGGGTGGCCGAACTAACTCGAACTAACTGGAAGAGTAGAACTTTTCCAGTGGAGACATCCCATTCCTATTGTTAGGGACATAGGTACATACAACATAGTATATAATATGTTGTGATACCTAAGTGGAATATGAATATTTTGATTTAGTTACTATTCATATTAACGTTATCTAATTAGGTATTTGGTGCTCCCATCCCTTCTTGATGCGTGTGTGTGTGTGTGTAGATATGTACGTATGTCTATATATATATATATATATATATATATATATATATATATATATATATATATATATATATATATATATATATATATATATATATATACATATATATATATATAATATATATAATATATACATGTACCACACCACACACATGTATTACATATACATATGTATGCATATATATGTGCAATTTTAAAATATATATATATAATATATATATATATATTATATATATATATAATATACATAATGCTGCACACACACACACAATTGTATGTACATATACATATATATATATATATTATATATATATATATATATATTTTTAAAATATATACGTATATATATATATATATATATATATATTTTTATATATATATATATATTTTATTATAGTATATATTATTATTATATATATTATAATATTCATATATTATATATATATTATGTATATATCTATAAAACATATATTACCATCTATTGACCTCTATATTTTCTTCTCATCTATATTATTATCTATTATTATATCTTTGTGTGTGTGTGTGTGTGTGTGGTGTGTGTGTGTGTGTGTGTGGTGTGTGTGGTGTATGTGTGTGTGTGTGTATGTGTGTGTGTGCACATAAATAATAAATAATAATCCCTTTTGTATGTGTGTGTGTTTGTTACATATATATAAACATATATATTAAAACACTTGGCGGATAATGTGAATAAGAAGGATAAAAATACTGTTCCTTTTCCTACTCTTATGAAAAACACATACCTGGCCACTTTCGTTTCAGGTTTAGAAACACCAATGTGTATGATTTTACTCATATGGTTTTTCGTCTTCATAATAAAGTGCATAACTCTATATGAAAATCTATATCAAAACATAGTCAGTTCAACCAAAAACACCCAAGTGTCTGCTCTGCTTTTACCATTTATATATATATATATATATATATATATATATATATATATATATCTATATAATATAATCTAATATATATATATATATATATAACATAATTATTAAAATACTATTTTATATATATTTTATATTATATATATATATATTATATATATATTTTATATATATATTACACACACACACCCACACACACGCACACACACACACACACCACAAACCCACACACACACACCAACACACCACCACACACACACCACACACACCCACACACACACACGCACACACCGCACCCACACACACACACACACCACCCACACACACAACACCCCACACACACACACACACACCCATACACACACACTCCCATGTGTTATATATATTATATATTATATTTTATATATATATATATATATATATTTTATATATAAAAATATATAATTCATACACGTATGTACAGATATATGCATATGTAATATTATGATACACACACATAAAACACATAAAGCACATTCTATTCACTCAAACCGGCTATGCTTATGCGAACGACAAGTCGATCCGGATTCCCTTACGGGAACGCCAGACGCAGCCGCCGAGCCAGATAAACGGCTAACGACTAGTGGTTAGTTTTGTTACCATTTAAGTCTAAAAGAAGGAGAGGAGGTGGGGTGGGG
>NC_051429.1:2626618-2629118 GCF_015228065.2 Penaeus monodon | reverse complement strand
TGGTATATTGTGCTTAAGATTTTTTTTTTTTTAGCATTGATGTGAAAGCAGTCTGTTATTTTAGTTCTATTTTCCGTTCCGATGGTATGATGAGTGTCCTCAGTGATGGGAATGGCCTTTACCCCACTCACGGTACGGGCGAGGACATAGTCGGCATTGGAGTCGGCGTCAAGAGAGCGAATCACGAAAAAACAAACAAAGATTTTCCCCGAAGATGCTTGCTGGGAATTAAAGCGGACCCACTTGATTATGGAGATGACAAGAATTGATGTGTGTAACATGAAAGGTGATACATGAAAGCCTTTCTTTCATAACCTTCATGATCAAGACATGAGGCACATGCAGACTCAGTACTTGTTAAAGATTGTATGACTTGGTCAAAAGTGCCCTTTGGGGCTAGACGGTGGGAGATCTGTTCATCAGATGGGTTCAAGTGATGTATGGAGGAAAAGATTGAAGGAAACCACAATAAAAGTGGAATCCATAAGGAAATGTTTTGCATGGAGGTGTGTGGCAAGAAGTGTCTCAAAAGAGTCCCACATACCTTTCAACATGGGATCCACAAAAAGGTAAAGCCATACAACTGCGTATTTGCAATAAGCATTCCATCCAAGTGCTTTATAAAAGCATTTGACCGTACACACAGAGGGGAAGCCATACACTGTGAATTTGCAACAAGGCCTTCCCTCATGAATTAGTTTTTTTAATCAGATTCAAATGCCTCAGATTTGAGAAGGCCATTCGCTATGAACTTTTACAACAAGTCCATATCACCAAAGCCAGAATCCTGGTGAAGAACATGAAGTGCATACAGAGAAGAAAACATATAGCGGTGACACTTGCCAGTAGGAAATTTTCCTGAAGAAGATATCTTGTACAGCACATTAGAATACATACAAAGGTAAGCCATACATCTGGAAATTTGCCAACAATACCTTCTTATTGAAAAGTTATTTGGTGAACACATGAGAACACTACACGGAGAAGCCATACAATTGTGAATTTGTAACCAAAGACTTCTCAAGCAATCTAAAGTAGCAATTCATATGAGAGTACAATACAAAGGAGAAGCCATACAAAATATGTGGATTTGTAACAAGAACTGTTTCTCATAGAGCTAATCTAGCGCGTCATAGGAGATTGCACCACAGAGGAGAAAAGCCTACAGCTGTGAGATTTGTAACAGGGTTTTTTCAGATAAACATATCGTCTAGAAAGTCACATGAAAGAGTACATTACAAAGAGAAGCTATACAGCTGTGAGATTTGCAACAAGGCCTTCTCATATAAAGAAGTCTAGGGATTCAATTAGAATGCATAAAAGGGGAGGATACATACAGTTGTGATATTTGCAATAGGCCTATCTAATGTAAAGTCATGTAGTTAGGCATATGAAAGGTGCATACAAAACCAGAATCATACCACTGTCAGATTGCAATAAAGCTTCTGAAAAATCAACCCTGATAATCCACATGAGAGTACACAGAAAAGAGAGCCATACAGCTGTGAAGATTGCAATAGGCCTTCTCACGGCAGAAATTGTCAAGTAATCCACCTAAGTACACCACAAAAGAGAAGCCTACTGCTGTGAGATTTGCATAAATCTTTTCGTCATTTAAAAGTAATCTAGTAAGGCTCATGAGAGTTCATACACAGGAAAACCATATAGCTTGAGATTTGCAATAACTTCTCAGATAAATCTAGCCAATACAACATATGAGAGTACATACAAAGGAGAAGCATACATCTTTGAGTTTGTTGCAATAAGGGTTTCTCACAGAAAGTTAGTCCTAGTGGGACATATAAGGAATACATACAAAGGAAAAGCATACGGCTGTGAGATCTGTAATAAGGTCCTTTGCTTTGAAGGTGGTTTAGTAAAGCAGCACCAGAATACATACGAAGTAACCATAACGCCAGAGCCCATCTTATTTATTACAGTTTTATTTGTTTTTTTCTGATTTTGTGTTGGGTATGTTATTCTTAATTGTGTTTTGTCAAGTTTATTCAATTTTTAACTCGATATGACTTGTGTGTTAGTCTCCATAAAACTTATCCACATGCACTGTTGTCCACTGACCAGGTGTTGATTAGAAAGAAGGCCACGAAGGTCCACAGGCGTTCAAAGAAGATCTCCTACCCTTCATCAATAAGTCACAGACATGAAAGTTGGCAATTTATACAGGAGTGTACTGACTTTTAGCATGATTTTTTTATATCAGTTTACAGGAGGAAACTTCTGTTTTTTACGAAATGTAAGTGGATTTTAAGGAGATAATTTTGATATTACGATTCAACATTAATAAACATACATATATTTTCATCTGTGTAGCTTTGTATCTGTGTTTCATGAAATATATTAATCGCAATCGTAAATTTCTCATGCATAAAAAGAATAACAGTATGACTTTATTGTTAGAATCTTTATATAAGCATTAATTAAAATGATATATATTACCGCATGAATTATATATTTAAAGTTGCATTACATCTTTAAGAAT
>NC_051429.1:2606618-2609118 GCF_015228065.2 Penaeus monodon | reverse complement strand
ATCTTTGGCTTTGAAATTAACACAAAAGAAACAATCTTTGGCTTTGAAAATAACACAAAGGAAACAAACTTTGGCTTTCAGTATGAAAAATAACTTAAACTTTAAAATGAACCAAAAAGGAAACAATCTATTGATTTGAAAATAACAAAATGGAAAATTAAATTTTAGCTTTAGAAAGTACAAAAAAATTCTCCGCTAAAGCTCCCCAAAAATAAATGAACAATAATATATAAAGCAATTAATTACACCTAATATAAAATAATAATAATAATAATAATAATAATAAAACAAAATTAAATTCTGAATAAAAAGAAAAGCTTGTTAGGAATAAATAAATAAATAAATAAAAAAGGTAATGGAAAATATATCACATCTTCTTAATTATTTCAGAGAGCACATCCACAACTTCCTCTCGCATCCTCTTCATGAGCTCTAAAACTTCTCTCATAATTTCATAGTGACTCTGGCCACTCGAGAGCCCATTCCACTGTTAACTCCTGGTCTACAAAATACCTCCCAGGAAAAAAGGTGCTTCTACGGTACACCACCGAATTTTCTGGGAATGGCACTGAACCATCTGCATCCAAGCCAACAATTATTATCGTGATCTTTGAACACTGGAAAGACAAATGTGTCTGCGTCACAATCTTTTCCTATGTAAATATTCGTTATATTATAACAATAACTATACATTGCAGATTTCATCTCTTTCATAAACTTACTCTGATACATAAGTAACTAAATGTGCAACAAAAGACACGAAAATAGCATTAAATAATAACAATACAGCGTCAAATAAGAAGACTCACCAGCAATTTTCTCGATGCCTGCCATTATCTCTGTTTGTAAACAAACGCCTTTCTGACGTCATCTCGTCCTGGTAGCCCCGCTGCGAACCAGGGCGAGTTGGACGAGATGGACAACTTGTCCAGGACGAGAAAGTAGGGGTTCCGAACGGTCAAAACATCTTGTCCAACTTGTCCAACTAGTTGGACGAGGAGTTCCGAACGCAGCATAACCATTTCGGATAATTCCCATGAATGAGTTTGTAAATAATTACACATGTGTCATAGCTGCATTTAGAATGGACTTTTAACCATTTTAATTTTTTGATATTTGGGGTGATGTGATCAAGTTTACTAATATTACCTAGTGCAACTCTGGCAGCAAAGTTGTGTAATTATTGCAATTTTTGCATCTGGGTTTTGATAGTTGATCCCCAAATGTTTGAACAATAGTTAATTATACTTAGAGCTAGAGTTTGCACAACAATGATTTTAGCTAGCTAGCCTAGCCTAGTTTCAGTAGTGATTTGATTTCTTATGTGATTAAGATATACCAGGGTACACACTACCTTCCTGTGTATTTTGTCAACGTGTGGTTCAAATGTCATCAATATGTCAGTTATCGGGACTGCTCTCTGATAAAGCACCAGCAAATACACGTTGTTCATAACAGCTATGTTTGGCGAAGGTGCTTATTACTAAGATGTTGGGTTTAGTTTAAGGTTTGGGGTGAAAAAAATTTGTTGGTAAGAGATTGGTGCTATTAATGTTTTAGTTGTTAATATAGAAGCAACCCTATTGCCTCAGAAGCAGTTATCTATTCTTGAAAAAGTAATGAAAATTTGTTGTGTATAGAGCTTGTGCAATACATTTGTTGATGTTTTATTGAGGCACCAATGTTTTAAATCTAATTTTTCAGGTCTTTTTAGAGTTGTCCTTATTTCAGGGAATTTATTTCTAAAATAACTTTTTTGTGCATAATTAAGCAAATTTATTATTTTTTTTTTGCTTTACAAATTACTAAAGGGAAGGCTGTCTACGTTAACTTTTTAAGAGCCATGTTGTGGTTTTGATTTTATCTGCTCAGGGAACTCTTATTGTTTTGCTCATTTTTTCAGGGAATGGGTCGATAATCGGGGATATGTTGGCTTTATCTTCTTGTCGTGGGATTATTTATTTGGGGTTACTTATCTGTTAAAAGCGATAAAAACCACTAAGAGATTTATTAACAATAATACAGCTCCGAAAAGAAAGATTAAGGTTTTTCCAAAGTTTTTTGGCGAAGGTTTTTATTACTGGTTTGGTTTACTTTGTTTTCTATTATTTAACTGTCATCTGTGTTCTGTTGTAATATGACAAGAAAATTTTTGCTCAAAGTAGTATCTGATCTTGAAAAAGTCAATTGAAAAAGGTTTTTTATTCTGTAGGTTTTCAATCATTTTTTGTTCTTTTATATTTTTAATCATTTAACACTTGTTTTAGATTGTTTAATTCATATTTAGTTTCTAACATAACGATGAAAAGCTTTCTGTTTTATTAAATTTTTGGCTTTAAGAACTATTGAAAGTTTCAAATGATTATTTTGAGGTTGGTGGGTTGCTCTATTGCAATGGCCCTAATATTTAAGGATGAAGCATGTCTTGCCCAACTCAAATTTTCTCCGGCAGTATTGTTAATTGTCTGTAGTGAGATATCCTGTTTGACTTCAGGATATG
>NC_051429.1:2595855-2599018 GCF_015228065.2 Penaeus monodon | reverse complement strand
TATTATTATTTATATATATTTATATAAATTTTATAAAATAATTATATATATTTTATATAAATATTTAAATATATATATATATATATATATATTATAATATATTAAATATATATATATATTATATGTATATAAATACATATATATTTTATATATATATATATATTATATAGTATATATATATATACATATTAATTTATATATATATATAATTATATATATATAAAATATATATTATCTATAATATATAATATAATATATATAAAAATTATATATATTTTTATATACATATATATATATTATATATATAATTATATATATATATATAATATACACATATACATATATATATAATATATAATATATATATATATATATATCTTATATTAATACTATATTTTTTATTATATATCTATATTATATATTTATATTATATATATATTCTATATATATATATATTAAATATATATATATACTATATATATATTTATATATATTATATATATATATATATAAAATATATATATATATTATTGTATATCTTTTTATATATATATATGTTATGTTATGGTACATACATGTGTTGTGTGTGTGTGGCATGCATTTATGTATATATATATATATATATATATATATTATTAATATTATATATATATATTTTATATATTATATATATATGTACCTTAAAATTGCTTATGTATTATATTGTACATACATGTGTGGTGTGTGTGTGTGTGTGTATTGTGTGTGTGTGTGTGTGTATGTATATATATTTTATATATATATATATATATATATATATATATATATATATATATATATATATATACATATATATATACATACGTACATATCTAAACACACACGCACACACACACGCATCAAGAAGGGATGGGAGCACCAAATACTTAATTAGATAACGTTAATATGAATAGTAACTAAATCAAAATATTCATATTCCACTTAGGTATCACAAAATATTATATACTATGTTGTATGTACCTATGTACCTAACAATAGGAATGGGACGTCTGCACTGGAAAAGTTCTACTCTTCCAGTTAGTTCGAGCCGCCACCCAGCAGAGCGGCCGTTTACATAAGCCTAATGCCATTCTTTCATCATTTCAGCACGTATCTCACACCTTAGGAAGTGGGGAGAAGATGGGGATGAGGAGGAGAAGGAAAGGAAAGCCGCGAAGAGAAGACCATAATGAAGAGAAGGAAAGAAAAGGGGGAGAAGAAGAAAAACATAATGAAGAGAAGGTAAGAAAGGGAGAAGGAAAGGCCATAATGAAGAGAAGGAAAGGAAAGGAGGAGAAGAAATGACCATGCAAAATTAATTGAGCCGAGGGTTGAGGCCCAAGGAATGAATGATCTACACTGGGCCCAGTCTCCATCTCCTAAGCTCCCCTTCGGCAACGAGCAAGGGATTAGGGGGGTTTGGCCATGTGATAACAGTGAAGCAACCGGATCCAAGGGGTCAAGATTCTATTGCAGTCTATGCAATGATCATGATAAAATATCTACATCATTGTTTTTTTTCTTTATTTTTTAAGGTATGAAGGATTCTACAAAACTGACCAAGGGGTACAGATGAACGACGTAAGGACTAACAAAACTAATAGATTTTTCAGCAGCTTCCAATCATGTGCTCATAAATAGCAAACTTGGTTAAGCATGCATCAATATTTGAGCCTTTTATGCATATATAAACACACGCAGACATATATACAAGGATATGACAGCTGGATGTCCTTCTGTGTTCATCTCAGACTAACACAAGGCACAGAGATGAAGGCTTGCCTTACACGAAGTCAAATGGCTTATCACTTGTGGGCTCAGAAAAATACACATAAATAATGGATGATTTGCGTACAAATAAGAACAATAATAATAAAAAGGGTGATTATACTAAGCATGAGAGTAATAATGATGAAAATACTTAAACAGAAACGGAGAGGAAATTATGGAGAGGTTTTGGGACATAATTGAGTGTACATATATGTATATGTATGTGTGTGTGTGTGTGTGTATATATATATATATATATATATATATATATATATATATATATATATATATAATATTATATATATATATATATATATATATATATATATATAAACACATATGTAAGATATAAGGTATGAATGAGAATGGATAGCTTCACATGCAACAAAGGCATTTAATGCACTTTGATTATATCTGAATTAGAAATACAGACGTATTTCTAAAGATGTAATGCAACTTTCAAATATATATCATGTGGTATATATATTCATTTTAATTAATGCTTATATAAAGATTCTAACAATAAGTCATACTGTATTCTTTTTTATGGCATGAGAAATTTACGATTGCCGATTAATATATTTCATGATATACACAGATAAATAGATACACAGATGAAAATATATGTGTGTTTATTCATGTTGACTCGTATATATCAAAATTATCTCCTTAAATCCACTTACATTTCGTAAAAAAATAGAAGTTTCCTCCTGTAATCTTGATCTAAAATCATGCTAAAAGTCAGTACACTCCTGTATAAATTGGCCAACTTCCATGTCTGTGACTTTATTGATGAAGGGTAGGAGCATCTTCTTTGAACGCTGTGGACATTCGTGGCCATCTTTCTAATCACCCCTGGTCAGTGACAACAGTGCATGTGGATAAGTTTATGGAGACTAACACACAAGTCATATCGAGTAAAACTTGAATAAACTTGACAAAACTACATATTAAGAATAACATACCCAACACAAATCAGAAAAAAAAAAATAACTTTTAATACCTAAGATGCATCTGGCTTATGGCTTACCCTTCGTATGTACTCTTGTGTGCTTTACTAAACCACCTTTCAAAGCAAAGACCTTATTACAGATCTCACAGCCGTATGGCTTTTCCTTTGTATGTATTCTTATATGTCCCACTAGACTACCTTTCTGTGAGAAACCCTTATTGCAAAACTCACAGATGTATGGCTTCTCCTTTGTATGTACTCTCATGTGGCTTACTAGATTACTTTTTAATGAGAAAGATTTATTGCAAATCTCACAGCAGTATGGCTTCTCTTTTGTGTGTACTCTCATGTGGATTATCAGGTTCGATTTTTCTGAGAAGTCTTTATTGCAAATCTGACAGTGGTATGATTTCTGTTTTGTAT
>NC_051429.1:2586098-2590755 GCF_015228065.2 Penaeus monodon | reverse complement strand
ATCTGAATTTCATTTTTCATACAAACTCTTTCTCTGAAAGATATTACGCAGACAACCGTAGACGCATAGGAATTTTATATTCCAACCCAGTGAGCTGCATCTTCAATATCTGTAGAAAGGGTCTTCCTGTCCTATGCATGTTATAACATTAAAGGTAAGGAATGGGAAAGGCAGATTGGATCACGAGAAAGGAAGAACAAGAAGAGAAAAGAAAGGGGCCTGAGGCTTGGACAAGGTAGAGAAGATTGATCGTTCAGGACCAATGATCTTTCCCCGATTTATTCCAGCCTCAACGAGCGCGTATTGGTGGAACAGACGTACGACTGGCAGCTGCAATTGATTTCATTATATTCCGCCCGACGTATATGCACAAGAGGGTTCAAGTCGTGTGTTGAGATAACCGGATTGCTGAGCCAGATGCCGTGTTAACAAACATATACAAATATCTTCTGAATTATTGTGATGCTATGACTACAGTCGTGCATTGCCTACGAAACGAAACTTGACGTTTTTATAGGCCTATTAATCAGCCAGACTACCATATATCTAGCAGGAGTTTATAGGCGTACTTGTAGGGCTTACATAATTGCACTTGTTATAAAACAACATCCATATGTTCGCTAACACAGTAAAATATTTGTCGATATATAATCTACATTAAAAAATGTATTGTAAGCAGCACATGTCGCATGATTTGTAAAATTGGCAAGAGCATGTATAATAA
Source organism: Penaeus monodon (assembly GCF_015228065.2). Taxonomy (NCBI): domain Eukaryota; kingdom Metazoa; phylum Arthropoda; class Malacostraca; order Decapoda; family Penaeidae; genus Penaeus; species Penaeus monodon. Next base: position 2,590,031 of record NC_051429.1, on the reverse strand, counting down.
TTTCTAATGGCGTCCATGGTAAAGGAAATCCTGCCTGACATGTCTGATATGACCTGGTTCGTCACACTCCTTCTCTCTCTCTCTCTCTCTTTTTCTTCTTACCCCATCTCTCTATCTCTCTCCATATGGTAAATATTAATTATATTAATATATATATATATATATATATATATATATATATATATATATATATATATATATATATATATATATATATATATATTTCTCCCTACCCAATGTCTCTCTCTCTCTCATTTTAAAATTAAAATGCTTGTTGAGGAAAGAACAATATACATTTTATACACAAGGGAAACATGGCTCAAGGAGGAGGAGTATATATATATGTATGGGATACCCTGAAGTCAAACAGGATATCTGCTACAGCCATTAACAATACTGCCGTAGAAGATGTCTGAGTTACGGTACAAAGCAACATGCTTCCTTCCTTCAATATTGGCGCTGTCTATAGGCACACCCATGCTACCTCGGAATCTTTTGAATACTTTGAAAAGTTCTTTAGAGAAATGTATTCAAAACAGAAACGGCTTTTCATCTTAGGTGACCTAAATGATGACTTAACAAAATCTAAAGCGAAGTTGGCTAAGACGATTAAGAAAAATAAATTAGAACAAATAATAGATGAACCTACACAAATTATTATAAACACCTCTTCTCTATTGGCTTTGATAATAACTACAGATCAGACATCATTCTCCACTTCGATGTCATTCTTTGTCATGTTGCTGACCATGAACTTATCACGGTGACGTTAAATATAAAGAAAACAAAGCAACCACCAGTAATAAAAACTTTTCGCGATTTCAAACACTATGACCCTCAATCTCTCTATGTGCTTATCTTGTCTAAAGATATCAATCAAATATATCACTGACAGATAATGTAAACAACCAAGTAACTATCCTCACGGAAGAGATTAAAAGCAGCATTGTCAGACATCCGCCCGATCCATGGATAAATGAGGACATCAAGAGAGCCATTAGCAATAGAAACAATGCCCACCAAGCCCTTAAAAGTAACAGAAATGAAGCCGTCCTTCAGGTAGATTTTAAAGCCAAAAATAAAAATATAAAATTGCTAATTTAACGTACAAAAACAAGTTATTTTAGAAATAAATTCACTGAATATAAGGACAACTCTAATAACACATGGAAAATTGTTAAAACACTAGTGCCTCACAACAAACACCTCACTAATGATTGCACAAAGCCCATACAAACAACAAACCTTTTCAATTACTTTTTCAAGAATCAGATAACTAGATTATGAGCAAACAGTTGCTTCTATATTACAACAAAACACAGATCGCACAATGCTTACAACTAATTTTTTCAGACCACAACCAGTGGAAGTAGAAACAATCATCTTAGTAAGAAAACACCTTCGCCAAACAAATGCTATAGGAACAGATGTTATTGCTCTGTGCTTTATCAGAGAGAGTCCCTGCAACTGTACATTATTTGATGGTAATTATTAACACCTCTCTGGGTAGTGGTGTCTATTTGTCGCTTTGGAAACATGGTATAGTAACTCCAATTTTCAAATCAGGGAATACAGACAATGTAAATAATTATCGCCCTATTACTATACTCCCTATATTATCGAAAATTCTTGAAAAAAATGTAGCAAATCAACTAACGAGTTTCCTGGAGGCCAATAACTTATTATCTAAAACACAACATGGTTTTAGAAATAAGTTATCTACTTAAACAGCTTTACTACAAATTACTGATAAAGTTTATAATAACAAATCAAGTAAATTTGTTCACATTATGCAACATTTCTAAAGCTTTTGATAGTGTCAACCATGAAATTCTCCTTAACAAATTTGTCAATCATAAAATTGACCTTTTGGTTTAAAAGTTATTTAGATACAAGGACCCAATTGGTAAGAATCAATAATGATATGTCATCAAAACAACAAGTACCTTTTGGTGTTCTGCAAGGCTCTATTTTAGGTCTGATCCTATTTACAATTTTCATAATGATTTATCAACAATAGCCCATAACTGCCTTCTAGTGCAGTAGGTCGATGGTTCACAGTTTCTTCATAGAGACTCGGTAAACAACTTAAATACATTAATAAGAAACACCCAACATACTCTTACACAAGCAAGATTATATTTTCACACAAATGGCCTTAAACTAAACCCACATAAAACCCAATGTATTTTCATAGGTAGTTGGCAGAACATAGCTAGAATTCCCAATGAAACAACCATAGAATTTGAAGGCTGCTATATCAAATCGAGCACTTCACTGAATAATCTAGACAGATTCATGACATTTGAACCACACGTTGACAAAATACACAGGAAGGTAGTGGGTACCCTGGTATATCTTAATCACATAAGAAATCAAATCACTACTGAAACTAGGCTAGGCTAGCTAGCTAAAATCATTGTTGTGCAAACTCTAGCTCTAAGCATAATTAACTATTGTTCAAACATTTGGGGATCAACTATCAAAACCCAGATGCAAAAATTGCAAAAATTACACAACTTTGCTGCCAGAGTTGCACTAGGTAATATTAGTAAACTTGATCACATCACCCCACATATCAAAAAATTAAAATGGTTAAAAGTCCATTCTAAATGCAGCTATGACACATGTGTAATTATTTACAAACTCATTCATGGGAATTATCCGAAATGGTTATGCTGCGTTCGGAACTCCTCGTCCAACTAGTTGGACAAGTTGGACAAGATGTTTTGACCGTTCGGAACCCCTACTTTCTCGTCCTGGACAAGTTGTCCATCTCGTCCAACTCGCCCTGGTTCGCAGCGGGGCTACCAGGACGAGATGACGTCAGAAAGGCGTTTGTTTACAAACAGAGATAATGGCAGGCATCGAGAAAATTGCTGGTGAGTCTTCTTATTTGACGCTGTATTGTTATTATTTAATGCTATTTTCGTGTCTTTTGTTGCACATTTAGTTACTTATGTATCAGAGTAAGTTTATGAAAGAGATGAAATCTGCAATGTATAGTTATTGTTATAATATAACGAATATTTACATAGGAAAAGATTGTGACGCAGACACATTTGTCTTTCCAGTGTTCAAAGATCACGATAATAATTGTTGGCTGGATGTAGATGGTTCAGTGCCATTCCCAGAAAATTCGGTGGTGTACCGTAGAAGCACCTTTTTTCCTGGGAGGTATTTTGTAGACCAGGAGTTAACAGTGGAATGGGCTCTCGAGTGGCCAGAGTCACTATGAAATTATGAGAGAAGTTTTAGAGCTCATGAAGAGGATGCGAGAGGAAGTTGTGGATGTGCTCTCTGAAATAATTAAGAAGATGTGATATATTTTCCATTACCTTTTTTATTTATTTATTTATTTATTCCTAACAAGCTTTTCTTTTTATTCAGAATTTAATTTTGTTTTATTATTATTATTATTATTATTATTATTATTTTATATTAGGTGTAATTAATTGCTTTATATATTATTGTTCATTTATTTTTGGGGAGCTTTAGCGGAGATTTTTTTTGTACTTTCTAAAGCTAAAATTTAATTTTCCATTTTGTTATTTTCAAATCAATAGATTGTTTCCTTTTTGGTTCATTTTAAAGTTTAAGTTATTTTTCATACTGAAAGCCAAAGTTTGTTTCCTTTGTGTTATTTTCAAAGCCAAAGATTGTTTTCTTTTTGTGAATTTCAAAGCCAAAGCTTGTTTCCTTTGTGTTAATTTCAAAGCCAAAAATTGTTTCTTTTGTGTTAATTTCAAAGCCAAAAAAAAAAAAACCAAAAAAGATTGTTTTGTTTCTTTTGTGTTAATTTCAAAGACAAAGATTGTTTCTTTTGTGTTAATTTCAAAGACAAACATTGTTTTCTTTTTGTTATACTGAAATCTAAAGTGTTTCTTTATCTTTATTTTCAACGCCAAAGTGCTTGTCCCCTGTTTGTCATAA